>NW_008621251.1:33409-37788 GCF_000691845.1 Merops nubicus | reverse complement strand
GACCTTCGCTTCGTGCCTGTTTTCTCTTTCTCTTTTCCAGACTGCTCTGTCTCGGGCTGGGACGCGCTCCTCCTGCCTTCCGAAGCGGTGCTGGGATCCCTCCTTGGGGTCCCTCCCTGCTTCCCCCTCTCTTGCTCGCTTTCCTCGGGGTTGGGTGCGTGCCCGGGATGAAGGATGGTGCTGGCCTCCAGACGTAGCCCCGGTCCCGCTCCGTGCCTCTGCCTGGACCTCTAAGGAGGTGGCTTGTGGCACCCGTGTCTGTCTCTGCTGTGGTACGGACAAGGCTGCGAAGTCCAGCTGGCGTAGCAGAGGGGGGAGAGCAGCGCTGGGGCCATGGCAGGCACCCCTGCCCACGCTGGTGCCCGAGCAGAGCCCCGTTATGGTCGCTCACTCATGCAGGTGTTTGCCTTGCAGCCTTCCTCTATCAAGTGCTTTCACCTGCAGCAAATGCTGAGGTGAACCTTGTAGTTAGGCTTTATGGTGGAAGCAACCAAAGCAAGTCTGTGTCCTCTGAGATGGCTTTTGAGATGTGTTTGAAGGGAATCAAGTTGGGCAACCTCAAGTAAACAGTGTTAAAATTTTAGCTTTTCTTCCCCTTTGTTTGACTCTGCTACTCTAATGGCTGTGCTTCATCTTTTAATAAACACCTTCTGCAGTGCAGGACTGTATCCTGTCTCTGAGATGTTCTTCAGCTGCTACCATGTTCTGTGCTAAGGCCTCTTCTTTAAAGCAAAAATGATGCAGCTCTTGTCCCTGACACTAAGGTGTTCTTGTTCAGGACTGTGAGTCACTTTATATTACCCTTTAAATTCTTGAAGGGCTTCCTCAAAGAGAGGGCTGTGATAACCAGCTGTTCTCAGCTGTCTTGACCTTCAGAGGATGGGACTCTCAGGTCTTTTGCTCCTTGTTCACACTTCCCCCCCTCTTTCTACTTTTCCTTCTTCTGTCCTTTAGCTCCTCCAAACCCAGTATGGGACTATGGTGTAGTGGCCCAAGAGGCCATGCAAACAGAAAGAGAACCTCAGAGTCTGTTTGGCCTCTGCACATTATCCACAGCTTGCCCTGCTTGGGAGCCTTGCCTTCAATAAGGGCAGGAGGGGTGGCAGTGCTGCCATGGAGGGACCTGCTCCAGCAGTGCACCTTCCCAGTTGCTGTGAAGTGTGAGACAGGCCGAACTGGCATGTACTTTCCCCTCTATGGAGTGGGTGAAGGGAAGGAGCGTGTGAGGAGGAACAGCTCTGTTCCAGAGCACTTCTGCCCTCTGTGCAGTGGGAGCATGTGATGGGAGGACAGACACAGAAAGGCACATTCAGGAAGAGAGTACAAGAGAGAATTGGGGAGGATAGAGGAAAGCCACAAATGGAGAGGAAAACCTTTTTATATGTACACAAGTGTTTTTTAAAGATCTGTTTAGCTACGGCAAGAGCAGTTACCCTAAAAAGACAATATGGTATCTCTCATGTCCCTGTTAATGTTCATCCAGAAAAATGCTGCCTTTCATTCCTCAAGTATTATGTTTTTCTTTCTGCCTTGCTCTTCAGCATCCTTTGCCCTCAAGTTGAGTAGGTCATTGCTCTCAGCATCTGCCTGTCAAATGTGTAGTTCTCCGTGTTTTACATTAAACTATTATTTCCATAGTTGGTTAAGGCAGGTTTCTGAGGAATGTGAAGTGAGAGCCACGCTGGTTCCTGTGGTTGGCTTTGGAGTGCAAGCTCTTTGGGGCAGGGGCTGTGCCCTGGTGGTTACTCTACACATTACCTTTGGCAGCTTAGTCATTTGTGCCTCCTGCTCCTGTCCTTCCCACTCCTCTCTCACTGCTGCTTACCTGTTCCTCCCCCTGTGCTTCAGCTTGTTCAGTCTCTCATAGTTATCCATCAGGTTGTGCTGTAAATTGAATTGCTGAACAGTTAAGCAATCTGGGTTAAAAATCTCTGGAAAAAGAGAGGGGAGGAGGGGCAGCTACTGCCGCTGTACACAAGTCCCCTACCATGCTGCTTCTCCCCTGCCTCCTGCTTTGAGATTGCTCTCCCCAGCAAATGGGAATTAAAACAGATGAAAGTCTCTAGTGATGTCCTAACTTCTGCTGCCTTAGTATTTTTATTGAAATTACACTTTTAACTTTCTGCAGTGTTAGTTTAATCTCTGAAGAGCATCAGGTAGCAAGTTGCTGTCTTTGGGGAGTACAATGCTACAAGATTAGTATACTTTTTTTCAGAGAAACTCAAGAGTTACTGCAAAATTGCATGATTCAGAGCTTTTACTAATGTAGCAGAGCCAGAACTGAAAGTGTGCATCTAGAAAAAGGTATTAGCCATAGAAGGAGCAGTTTTTCACCTGTGACAACAGGAATGACCTTTACATCTGCTGACCTCTTCAGTGGGGAGGCCACTGAGAGGCATGAGCAATATTAAACCCTTTGTGAAAGGAACGTGCTGCAGTACCTACAGTGCATGAAGTTCTAACAGCTATTAGTTTTCTGCCTTGCTTGCATAAACACCAAGCTTTTTTGGAGAGAGAGAAAAGAATGTATGTTGGTGTTGTCTGACTAATGTGACATGAGGACAGGAATTCATAGCTTTCCTTTGGAGGCCCATAAATTATTCTCGGTGTGTGTATATACAATTTGACAAAATGGTTTTATGCAGCAGCCTTTAGAAATGTTCTGTACTTTTAACTACATTGAACCTCTATCTGAACATTGAACTTCTGTATAGAAACCATGAGGGATAGTGATGCAACAAAGAGGAGAGGATTTCTTTGTTTTTGCCAAGGTAGACACGTCTTAATTGTGGCTTCTTCACAACAATGAGGTGTTATCAAAATTCAAATCTAATTAAATGCTGTGGTGTTCTTTCTACTGACTTCTTATTCTTGCCTCTAATGTGGATACTTTTGCTTTTTGGTGTGGTGCAAAAGCACTTAGTTTGTTGGATCTGTTATAAAAACAGGCTGTTGAGTCTTGGTTCCAAATTCATGGTGCTAGCTGTATTTGAGAAGGGGTGGGGAGAGCATTCTTTCTGTGGAGAGATAGTTAATTTGGGGGTTGGTAGAAGATATCTTAGTAGTACCAAAGATGAGGATTCTGGAAGTGGCCACAAATTTTTGAGGCAGTATTCTGTCTCTCTGTGTGCTGTTGGGTGTGCAGTTAATACCTACTTGTTGTTTACCCCCTTACTTCAAAGATGCACGTGAAAATCTCCCTGTTATTGAATAATAACTGCTGAACTGTTTGTTGGCAGGTAGCCCAGAAAAGGGACTGTTAGAAACTAAATTTAATAAAGATGTCTAGAGTCATGCTTTAGTAGCAGGTTTTATTTAAATTATTTTGGACTTTTGTGGTGACCATTATGAGAGCAGTGTAGTATGTAGGCATATGTATAGATATCTGAAGAGGAGGAATGGGAAGGAAATTAGTGAACTGTTAACTGCAAGCACTATGCCACCACTGCTGAGTCGCAGGAGAAATGGGAATCATGGAAAAATTATTTTTTCAGTGTAAATAACTCTGAACATCACAATTCAGAGAGACACAGCTGCCATTTTTCAGCCTTGCAGGCACGCAAGTCTGAAAGAAAGAGCAGCTGCCCTTGGGCCTTGTCCAACGTGGTTTACAAAGATCAGTGAAGAGTGTCTCTATGGCTGGAGAAACAAGTGGCGAGGGAGCAGTTTCATCTGAATCTGAGAGATAGAGGAGTTCAGAATAGAAAGTTTTTCCTTGTTCTTGGAAGCAGATAAACGGGAAGTGCAAGGAGTAGATTTGAGAGTCTGTTTTGTAACACTTAACTCTGTTGTAACCATGCTAGTGTTCTTCTACATTTGGTTCCTATTACATGTAAGTACACTTTGGAGTAAAAATGTATCATCTTTTAACTCCTTAAACTATGAACGTTGCAGAAGCAGAAGTTCCTAAGGTTTAAGCTCTCTGTGGCACCTCTCGTCTTTAATCTCTTCAGTATGTGTTTGTGTGTAGCTCCTGCCATTTCCTTCCTGGTACTAAGTCCACGTGAAGGGCTGTCCTGCCCTCCGGTGTGTGCTTTCAAGAGAAGGCTCTCCTAGTTTGAGCTAAACTTGAGCACATATCTCCGGCTGAAGAAACTACAGGATATTCTTTAATGGGAAGTAATACAGAGGTTAAGATAAATGCTCTTAGCGGCTTCAGTGATCCCAAAATAGCATGTGCATGTTTCTCTTGTAATAACTTCAGGAAGTGGGGTGATTGCCTCTTCCTCTCTTTAGTGTTTTTGGTGAATGCTGTGCTTGAGTGCTGAAGTCCTCTTGCCATGAAGAGATGACAGCATGGTGCAGCCTTTTCTCTGGATTTTCTTGCACCTTGACTTAACAGGACCAGAAATAAGCCCTAAGAAGAAGTTGCATTCCTG
>NW_008621251.1:7074-33378 GCF_000691845.1 Merops nubicus | reverse complement strand
CCTGCTTGTTGTAGTCCTTCCTATGAAAACTGTCAGTAAGGTCCTCAGTGGTGAGGGTAGCTAATCACCAAAACTGGTTGATCAGAGAGATTGTGAAGTTTCTTTCCTTGGAGGTGGTCTAAGAAGTGGACTGGACAAGGCCCAAGCAATCTGCTTTAAGCCAGGTTAGCCCTGATCTGAACTAGATGAGATCCAGTGGTTCCTTCCAGCTGGCTGTATGCTATGTTTTTGCTTTACTGGATAAGCATGGCTGCTTTTGTCTGTCCCCAGAACATCTGGGAATAAAAGTGGTCACAAAACATCCAAAAATAGCCTTGAAGTCTGTATAACGACTTCAAAAATTGGAGTGCATAGAGAGGCATAGTGTGGGGAAGTGACTTTGCCCAGTCTCATAGCAGAAGGTCAATAATAGTGCTGGGAGAGAATTGTAAATCTACCGACTGGCAGACTAGTGCTTTAGTAACTAAAAACTGTTGTCTTTACACAAAACCACCTCCTTTCCCTAATCAACGGCTTTCAGATCATGCAGCAGCAGAAACTACTTTTACCCTCCGTAAGGCAACTTTTTTTTTGTTTGTTTTGCTTTATCTGTCATATTCATGGGGTGCTTTAGTACTGAAGAACATTTTATTGCATTGACTGTTTCAGGAAACACTGAGAACAGATCTGGAAAAGAATTTCACAAAATAGAAGAGCTGCAAAGGAAATTTTTAGAAAGTGATGTTATTCCCAGTTTGCTGCATAACAATTAATCTCTTATTTTTAAGAGAGGAAATCCAAGTTTGAGTCGTTTTTTTGTTTAAAAAAAAAAAATAAGAATCAGTTGAAGAAAACTTCTTGAAATCTGGAAGCTGAGACGAACACAGATCAGCGTTTTAAAGAGTACCATGGAAGGAGTTAAGTTGGGAGTTAACTGCATCTGTGTTTCAAATCCAAATTCTATGGACAAGGCACCATTCAGGTCTTTGGTTATAAATTATGCTGAATTTGTTATGCTGTTTGCTTGAATTCTGTTGAGAGAAGAGAAAGAAAATCATGGCAGATCAAAAAAAAAAAATCACTTGTTTTGGTAGCTTGTTTTTGAAGTGATACGCAGGATTCTCCTTTTTTTTTTTTTTGCCTAACATTTATGCAGGTCATTGCTAATTATTAGCAGCTGTAAAATGATGGAGTTACATAAGCATAACTAAAAGTCAGTAGAGCCTTGCATCATTCAGCAGATCTGTCCATCACTTACTCACCACAATAACAGATCAGTTTAGTAACTCACTTTACATGGGTATCTAGATACTAAGAGGGGTATCAGTGGGCATGGAAAGCGGGGAAATCCTTTAAGTCATAGAAATTGGATAGGATAAAGTGTTACTGTGCTGCCACCACAACCTGCTGTCTGATTCTGTGTGCAGTGCTGCTCTGTGCAGAGAGCCGTGTGTCGGTCACACCCTGTAACAGCTGAGCTGGCCAGCTACATAAAGCTGAATTGTCTGGGCAGCTTTGCTTGGAAGATAGGTATGGCTGCTATGCCGGCTGCAGTGGAAGCAAGACAAGTATCCAAATTAGCCATGCTTACTGGTGTGGATGAATACAACGAAGTGTCTTAAACATCAGAAAAGGCATCTTTACAATGGGACAGGTGCAGAGCTGAGAGCTTGGGATTTCTTGGCAAGGGAAATACCTGCAACATGCATGAGTGTGCTGGTGCAGCCAGCCTGAGGCTGGCAGGTCCCCACTCTGCCCCCAGGTTTATAATATTGGCATGGCACACCACATGATTTGGTTACCAGCATGAGTTGACCTTGAGGGTATATAAAACTTAGTCTTCTGTAGTTATGAGCATTAAATCATAGACTAGGTAATGAATCTTCTGATCCAGACTCTGGTTTTATTTTCAGATTTTTTTTTTTTTTTGTCTTGTCTCCTGTTTTGCTGATTTAAAGATCTCCTTAGGCAAGAGAGACTGTGAAAGTGAGTGTTATCAAATATGCAAAATATAATTCTTAAAATACTTGTTCTTGGGAATTAAGAAGGTAAGAGTTCCAGCAGATATAGTGTTCCTCCAGACCAGTCTGTCCACTCAGTGGCTCAGAACTGTGCCCTGGCCTCTTTTTCAAGAAGTAAAGAGTTTGCCTGTACTTCCATTTCCCCCCCCCCCCCACCCTCTTTTTTTTTTTTTTTTTCTCTCCAGCAGTGGTCTGAACAGTTAAGTTTGAGAGCTGCTGTCTTAGATCAGTGGTATCTCTGCTACTTCTGCAGGGAACAACAGATGGGGCCTCATTAGCTCACCTCACTGGCAAGTGTTGAAAGCAGTGGGACCTTATACCTGCCCTCAAATTACCCTGATCCCAGAGGAAAAATGTGGGTGCTTGGAGGTGACTTGCAAGCTGTAGCTGCTGAGTAGCACTTCAGAGCTGTAGGAGGGTGGCATGAATTGGGAGCCTTACTTTTATGAGCAGCCTGAATGGAATGGTAAATGATTTTGTAACTAGTATCACCTGGGTAGTGTATTAATAAAGACATGGGTGATAAAAAATACTGTGAGAGGAAGGATGGCTTATTCTCTCCCTTGCCTGCAATGTTTCCCAGCCAGTAGTTCAAGGATACTGCTTTGACACTCTTTTGGATCAGTTTGGATTGCAGTTTGGCAAACGTGGACAGCATCAGCCATGCAGTACTAAGCTCTACAGTCCTCTGTGCAATTTACCCCAACTCATTAATCCTCCCATGGCCATCACATCAGTCACTATGCTTCTCATGTTCTGATTTGCCCAGCATTGACTGATCCCCTTTGTCTAACATATTTCCAAAAGTGTGGTGGTGTTTGTTTGGGGATTTTTTGTTTTTCATGGCATGGGACTGCAAAACAATTTTTACTCTTACTTTCACATTCGAAGCTACTGAAAAGAGTTTTTAAAGGAAGTATTAAATGTAAACCATAAAGGGTACTGCGTGTTGCATATGTTGTAAGCAAACAAACTATGTTCTCATGCATACAAGTGAGTTTACATGTTTCAATGTATTGATCTCTCTATATGCATCTCTACTTGATGAGATGCTCCTTCTTGTCTTTATATGGTCATATATTTTGTCTTTCTTTTTAAGACCCCTGAGATGAGAAATGCATTTGATCAATGCACACTAGAATGTTTTCTATTCCAATAGGTAGAAATGAAAAATCAAATTATAGCAACGTGGTGGTAAGGAAGATAGGCAAGTATGACTATTTCACTTTTAGAGAGAATGTTATTTATCTGAGAACACAGAGGCAACACCTACCAGTGTATACCATCATCCCTGTCTGCAGGTTGCATTTTCAAACCACCACAGACTAATGCTACTGAAAGATATTCCTTAAACATACATCTTTTCTAGTCAGTAGTTCTGGTGGCATCCTGAAACACTTAAATAGCAGCAGACCGCCCCAAAACATTGTTTTAATACTAGGCAGCAACAAACCACAATGAAATAATTCTCCCTTGGACCTTCCTACTGTATTTTCAAATAAAGTTTTGCATTTGATCTAAGTAGGTGCCTTACAGAGCGATGGATGACTTGTTTCATGGTCCAATGTACTCTGAATAGATTATTCTTAGTTAACTAGTGTTTCGTGGGTGAAAATTAACAATGTGTATTCTTGTCGTGGTTAGTTTTCATTTCAAATAAGATGATGCTTTTTGAGTGAAGCGTCTTACTCTTCAGAGTTGTTGCATACTTATACTTACATGTCCCATTAAGTGGAGCCAGAGCAATGTTAATTTCCTCATTTTTCAGTCATCTTCCTAGCAGGTCAATGAAGGATCAGTGCCTCCAAGTTTTATTATAGTTATTTTCATTTATGTGTCCTTAAAGGTGTGCATGCTGACTGGAGTTAAGAGGAAGATGAATTAACTTGAGCTGCTATAGGAAACTAGACAATGAAGTGTTCCATAACTGACAAACAGCTTGAGATGACTGGACAAGTTCCCTCTTTATTCATTTAAAGTGTACCAGTTGTTTAGCAGAACATCCCTGATAATGCAAGTGAATTGCAGGGCAAAACCCTGTTGGATATCGTCATGTGCAGTACTTAAATGAGAATACTGAGGGATTTTGTGCTTCTAAGGGAAAGAACTGTCATTATTATCTTCTGGCTTGTGTTACATTAAAAGTTCCCCAAGAAACTTTCCTCTAAGGAGGGATAATGGAGTTTATAGTTGTTTACAGTAGAAGCAGTATATGACTGGTCTTTTTTGCTTAGACTGAAAGCTTTTATTGTTCTCACAAATAGTTTGTTCACCATCCGCTCACTAATCAGCAAGACTGAGGAGGCATTAAAGAAACCATGGTAATGATACCAGATGGTATATAGTACCACAGCATTTACAGCTTCCAAGGCCTCTGCTCCAGGCCATCCGCTGTGAGGTGTGGACAGAAATAAATGAAAATAGAGTGGAAAAACCCTGCAAGAAAGGAAAGTTCTTTTTAAAAAGGTGTATTTTCACCTTCTTCCCTTTCTATAAAGTCAAGGAAGTGTCCCACTGCTGTTTCTTAGCTAGGCATGACTTTATGCCCTAGAAAGTAAAAGCAGAGACACATGCACAAAAAAAAAAAAGTTTACTCTGGACTAGCAAAATGGCTGGTAGGTGCAACCTTGGGTGCAGTCCTTCCTTTGATGTGAGGCTGCTGCGGGACATCAGTGCTGAGCAGAGACCAATGGAGCAGGATTGCTCCAAGCAAGGTCAGGACAGCATTTTCTTGGGCTGTTTTCCATTAGGCTTCTGGGTGTGCTCCCTCTCTTCTCTGGTGGGCACAGCTGGCTGTTTTTGTAAATTACCATCCTGAAGCTGGGATCACTCTTTCTTCTGCTCCAAAACTCCAATGCCCTTGACATGTTTCTTCTAAAGTTTTGGAGAGTTGATGTGATGTAACTGTATGGGGGAGGAAAAGCCCCAAAGTATCTGCTGCAGGCATGTTTGATGCAATAAACCTCCATTCTGTCCAGTGAAATTGTCACCAATTGCACTCTCGCTTCTTTGTATTTAACTCTGTCATGTTCAGGTTCTGGTTTCTTCATTCTCAGCAGAGCACTTGACCACTGGTATCACTGTCATTTTTTTGTAACATGCACCAGTGGCAGGATCTTGGACCCTGTCACTAAGGAATCCTGTCTGGTATAAGGGTAAGTATAAAAAGGAATTTTTAAAGTAATTTTTAAGCATATAATTGTGGAAATAGCATCATGGACAAGCAAAGGTCTTCAAAACCGGTATTCTCAGGAGCAACAGAAGCTGCTGGCTTTGGATTAGAAGTTGGAAGAGTGGCCCTTGTCCCACCTCGCAGCGAAAGCCCAGAGTTAAAGACGTCACAAAGTTTACTTAACTCCAGGCTGTTAACAGAAGGGAACCTGAGGTCGGTCCAAGCACTGCTACCGCAGCAGGGGCAGCACAGCGCAGTGCAGGGGGCGGGGAGGAAACGCCGCAGCCTCCCGCGGCTGGGGGTGCGCGGGGCTCTGCCGCCGAGACCGGGGCAGCGACGGCTTCTAGTTCATCCTCTCCGAGGGACTGTGCCAGCATGTGCTGGCTCTATGGGAACGTGGCCCTCAGACCATCTGGAAGCATTGGGCTCTACCCAAATGCCCGTGACTAATCTGCTCACCTCCTCCAAGGCGCCTCTGCTGGAGTCTCCCCCTTGCTCTGGAGCAGCTGTAATTTTTCAGGCCAAGTGGTAGGGTTTTAGGAGGCCCCTTCTTTCCTCTGCAGTGTTCACTTAGGTCTCTGCTGTGGTGCAGCCTGGTAAGGGAGCCAGCCAGCTTTGATTATTGTGGAGATAGGACTGTAAGGTATTTCTGCTCTGCCAGCAGCAACTTTTCAGACAGCCATGCTTCAAAATACAGAGCCAGGGTTTTCTGTTGTGCATAGGTAACACCCTCAGAGCTGTAGGCTAAGTATACTTAGCTATAAATTAATTATTCTGTTTTCTACTGAGTATCTGGCCTTTTGCTATTGGGAGAGCAAAGAAAGAACAAAATGCGTATGGGGTGGAATACAGGCAGATGATTACAACTTCAGTTATATTCTTGTGTGGAACTTCTGCTAATGAGAGACCTGGCTCCAAGCTGTTTTGAGCTGTCTCTGCTCCCAGTCTCAATCTGCACATTTGGAGTTTTATCCTGACTGCCAGTTCCGAAGCATGTTAGGGGAACTTGCATAGCCAAGGCTTCAGAAGCTGAGCTCCTTTTATGTGCCTAGCTGTGAGGACAACAGTGTGTCCCTGTACCCTTTTGAGGTAGAGATGTTGCTTTATGTCCTGTGGGTGCAGTCGTCTTATAACTGACATAGTTTCAGCAGTCAGTGAAACCAGGTTTTGAAGATCAGCAACACAGGGCATTTATTTCTAGATCAGCAGTTTGTCTCTAAGCCAGGTGAGCTGTGGCTGCACAGTGCTTTCTGTCAGGTGTAGTACAGTCTAAGTGCAATGAGTCAGTAATCCCAAGTCTGCAAGACAAAAGTTCCTGCTCAAAATGGCATTGAATGACTTCCATGCTGGAAGTCATCATGAAGTAATTGGATTGTGACCAAGGATTGAAACTGTTACTTGATGGCTAATGAGGGATCCTTTCAGACCAGGGCCATCAATGGGCATAGTGGTGTAAGCAGTCTCATGTGGATGCAAGTGAGATGTAGGATCTTTCAATAGGGCTGGATTTTTCATTAAGGAAATGGAGACCTTTAGTCTTCAAGGCTTTTGGAGACTAAATCTGGATGCTTTTCATGGACCCTGCAATTCCTTCTTACTTTAACTACTACTCTCCTAATTCATAGTGTGCAGAAAATGCCATAGCAGAGGTTGATGTTCACAAAGGAGACAGAGGAGTCCTGTAAAAAAATAGACTTTATTTGAATAAAGGGAGAGTCCAGGGGCATAGCCTGGTGGGGTCTCTCAGTTTTGCTGGGGGACACAGACCCCTTTAATCCTAATTTCCCGGCCGCATATGTCCCTCCTCCTCTCCCCATTGGCTGAGGTGCTGGGAGTGGACAGGCTGCCCTGTCCACCCACTACATATCCCCCTTAACATGGACCCCCCTGCACATCAGGCGTTGTATGTCTCATGAACTTCATTTTATGCCTCCCCTGGGAGGAGAAGTTACTATGTATGAGTCTATTAAGCATGCCTGCTGGTTCCCTAAAGTTAGCAAAATTGCCAATTCATGGTGACAACAGGGTTTTGTCCTCGTTTTCCATAGATGAAGCCTCTCTATAACCTTCTGCAAAGCTGCTATACTATACCTGCAAGCTCTGTCGTTGTTAAAACCACACCCTCTTGCAAAGCTGCTATACTATGCCTGCATATTGCATTAAGATATATATATATTGCAGTTAAAACATAATTACAAAAGTCCTCTCCATCTTCTAAATATCACTGTTTGTAAAGACACACCTATCTTTTATCCTATCAATAGTAGTTGCATGGATAATTAAATGAGAATGTGGCATGCTGTAGATATACATATTCATATACGGAGCCTCCCTTTACCCTGTTTATTCTTGGGAGACTATTGTTTTCAGTAACTCTGTGTATGAAAGAGAAACACATGATCTGATCTTGCTCACCTTACTCGGGTGTAGTTCCAATCAGTATGGGATTGCTGACAGTTGTACTTAAGGAATAAAAGTTCTTATCCATTATACAGCAGAGAAGCTACTTCTATTTTACGATTGCTCAGCAAGTATGCACAGGCTCCAGTCTGTGGCTATATTTGGCATTCAGATATTCATGATGTGGAATATGCAACCCATGGGAAGAAAGCAAGAAATGGATTAAAGTTCCCAGTGATTGGGACTTTATTTGCTCTTTAAAAAAAAAAAAAAAAAAAAAAAGTAAAAGGTCATGAGCTTTGGATAGGACACATGTAATATAAAATGGTGCACAGCTCTTTTGGCTCCAGTGAAATCATGCCAATATATGCTCCTGCATTATCCTGCTTGTAGCTAGCTTTCTTTCCATTTTCTACCTAATCACAAGTTTTCAGTCCTTCCAGTATTCAGTATGTAAAGGGGAAATAAACCAAGCAGAAACTATATAGCCTGTGTTAGATTAAAAATTCCTTGTCAATGAATATTGGTTTTGTGGATTTAAAATGTGTTGATGTTGTGGTAGGATCATGATTTCTAAAGTGTAGATTTGTTTAGTTTTGCTTGCATGTACATACACATATGTACACAATGTTGATAGGCAGCTTGAATATAAAGTATTATTCAGATTTAAGTGTGATCTTTAAAAACAGTTTGTTTTCTTCTGGAATAAGCAAGCATATAAAAACTCTTCATCAAATTGTTCATACCTGAAACTTTAAGACTTATGAGAATAGCTAAAGACAAATTGATCAATAATAACTATCTTTTAATACCCCTATCATAGCAATGCTTGTATGTTGAAAAAGGTACTTGGAGACTAGGCATGCCATTGGCAGGGTATAACAAATCCTGCTCTAGAAAAACAGCTAGGTAGTTTTTACTGGGCAAGAAGTGTTGAAAATACTCTTTGGAAAGATAGCATACTTTTTTTTTTTTTTTTTTTTTTTTTTCTCCTTGGTGGACCTGTTGAGTATTCCTATGTTCTTTGACCATGTCAAGGAGAAACTGTCTCAAGTTTATTGTATATGAAAAAAAAAAAAAAAAAACAAAAAACCTACAAACAAAGAAATTAGTGTTTATGTGAAAGTAATATTGTAAGCACTGACCAGCACTGTTCCTTTCAATACAGCTTCCTTTTTGGTTCCTGAGAACATATTAATGTTATTAGACATATCTATAATGATATGAAGAAACTTCCCCAAAGATAGAGTTCTCCTTTTAGAAATATATCTTATGATATATATCATAATACATGTGCAGTGCAGAATATTTCTTCAGGAGTCTGTTAATGTCTATATTATGAGGGCAGGAAGGACAAGTAATGTTCTGAGAGCAAGGTTTGTCAGTTCAGCACTTTTCACTCAAGTCAAAAAATTAGGTGTTTCTAGGTTTATTGTTTTCTTAGTAGCAGCTTTTGTTTATGTAGCTGCCCTCTGAGGGTAGCCTGTGGCTAAATTGAAGGGTGATAGCTGAAAACGCCTCACACTTGTAGCTATGTAAAGGGTTTTGTCCTCAGGTTTGTTGTTGATTGGTTTTTTTTTTCCTGATTTCAGATAGGACTGCAACAGTGTGAAAACTCATCTTACACACACATGTGACTACAGGGGGGTAATTTTCCGAAATTTTTTTACCATCAGATTTAGTTCATGTCCTGGAAGAAGAAGAAGATAGATACTCTGTTTTATCTGGTATGATTCTCCCACCTCCAAGGAAAGTGTTACATTTTCATTGTTCTGACAAAATGTAGCGGGCAACATTAAATATTTACACCTCTCTATGATGCCACACGGATGCCACCAGGATACCTAGCTCACACATGCTCTAATTCACCCCAAACACCCACTGCTTACTAATCTTCAGCCCCCACCTGTGCCGATAATGAGCAAGAGGAAATGGAAACAGCAGGGATTATATGCTACTGAGAAGTCCCAGTTTCCATGCCTGGTTGTAATTCTTTCAACAAACTCTTGCCAACTGTGCTACTGCTTTGAAGTTTGAACACCTCTGTATTAGTGCTTGGCTCTGGCGATTTGGCAAACAGATTTGGGTGGGTTTTTTTGTAGTTGAGTATTAGCAGCTCCACACGATGTCTTACTCTTGCACTTGCATGTGTTGTGCCTGCTCAAGGTCAGGAGCAGTACAGATTGTGTAGCCTAGTCACCAAGATGTTAATTGCTCATACTTGCTGGTGACAGGTACCAGATAGAAAACATTCCCCACCATATCCACCATTCTCTCTATCCAATAAAAAAATATTTTTTTTATTATTTATGTCTGATAAAAAATATTGTGTAGTTGTAGCCATATCAGCGAAGGGGGTAAGTTTCCACATAGGGAAAAAATAGGTCCCATTTTTATAAGGCACACAGTACTCATGGGGTTTGAATGCTGGGATTCAGCATGCTCTGTTAGCCTGGATCAGTATACTCAAATGTGTGGATGTAGGGTAGTGCACACTTCTATGTAAACCAAAAACCAGAGCCTGTGATGGCCTTTTCATCCCCATAGCATAAGACAGCAAATTATTTGTGTAAATAGCTTTATAGTCATGTGTATTAACATGCCTGTGTAGCTCATCTGTCAGGCCACTCTGCAACTTGTTATTGCAGCTAGGGTGGTCCTGTATCCATAAATCAAATACTGTTTGATCTTGTGGCAAGTGAAGGGGAAGTCAATTTACTGTCTTAAAAAACAATTTGTGCCATCTGCAGTGTGACTGGTATGTGTGTCCATTAGGCACCCAGGTGTATGTAAGAAAGAGCTTCAAGTATGCCTTCCACTCACAGTATAAAGACATGGTTTTGTCTTGTGTATATACAAGGTGAGATACAGCATTAGTTACAAGCAGTTGGCTTGTCACATAAGATAATGGCCAAAAATCCTGTTGAGGTTTCAGTCCTTTGGAAGGTGCCACTCAACAGACTCCTCATCTGTGACAAGAATGGAGAAATAAGCGGTTTGTTTACACAGGACAGAATTTATCAGGCTTCAGGTGTTTCCTTTCATGTCTTAATGGCCCATGGCCAGAGCTGGCAGAGCCCGTGGTGCGACAGAGCTCTGCGGGCACCGGTGTCAGAGGGCGGCCCTGGCGCCGCCCCCGCGCCCCGCTGAAGGGCACGCAGGGGTGCCGCTGCACTCGGGCTGTGGCCGAAGCAACACCCGGGGAGGCCCCTTTCCTTGGGTGTAGCTTAAGAGTGGCTGGGAGTTACCTGCTGGGAGAACAAATTCCTCCCGACTCAAACAAGCCGGAGTATCTGGGGGGATATAAAAGTACATTTGCCCCACCAGTGACTCCAAGCACAGCTCTGGCACGTCCCAGTATATGTGATGAGATCCTCACACAGTGGTTTGACACATTAAAATTGATTTTGTAAGCGTGGACCCTTCTTAAAATGGAGAGAAATAACCCCTCTCTTGTGAGGGATTTGGGCTGTCTGAAAAAGCCCCTGGGCGAGCAGCTGGGGGAAGGACAAAGAGACAGTGTTGCTGAGAGCAAACATGGCCACTTCCTGAACTCTTCAACTTCCCCTCAGCGCCTCTGAAGCTCAAGGTCCAGTGTATTGTGTCTCCCCTCACTTACTGAGGAGAAAATGCTTGAGCTGCATGTGTCTCACAGTGTTCTCGAGTGTCTTCCAGTGTAAATAATACCTTGCCTATTTGGCCCAAAACTTTAAACGAGGGCCAGACAGGTGCATCTGCAAACGTGTGCGTGCATATGCGCTCCTGCTACAACAGCAGGTGCTTAGATGTGCATGCACAAGGAGGTGTAGGTGTGAGTGCCCAAAACATCTCATGCAAAAGCGTCCTTTTTGAGGACTAGTGGTTTTTTTCAGTTGTGCGAGTCTTTTCTTTATTTAGGCTATCCTCTGTTTGTTTACACGTAAAATACTTCTTTTATTAGATGGGAGTGATTTGTTTGATACCTAGCTGTTGCTCTGTGAAATCCTGTTGTTTGTTGCCGCCTCTTTGCCAGAAGTCGCTACTCCTGCATCTCTGTGGGTAGGAGGAATCCTCAAAACCGTTGCCACTCAATTTCCAGTGGGATCAGTCAGATTGCTTTAACTTACCAGTAAAAATTATTGGAGCTAATTTTCACCTGTTTGATTGTAGTAAACTAGTGAGGGGCGGGAGGAAGCCCCAAGGCAACAGATGGGGAGGTGATCCTTGGCCGGTGGTTACCAGGTGGCTGCGCACAACACTGATGTCTTCATGTAGCACAGTTTAATTTAAAATATGACTTTTTTTTTTCTAGTGGAAACCTTAATTTATGTAGGAATTGCATAGAACGCATTAACTAGCTGGCAAAGAAGAAGCTCACATTTGTTTGCTCAGGGCCTCTCACTGTAAGCTGCGGTTTTGTGTTACAGCTTGCATAGCTGCAGTTGTCATGCTAGCAGTTGTCCCCTGCTGCTTGGGAGTGAGAAAAAGAAAAAAAAGTCAATTTTTGAACACTAGATTGGTTCCTCAATCTAGTCTTTGGCACAGTCTGTGGAAGGACTGTGCTAACACATCTGAGAGAGCCATAAACAAATAATATTGCTGCTGAAAGCTTTGCATCCTAAATGTGCAGCATCACTGCCTGCTTGTTCCCTCTCTTCCTGCCTTCAGGTTCTCCCCACCCACTCTTAGGTGCAGCTAACTCCAGTCCCTGTCCCAACGCAGATGTTTCCAGTCAGTCTCCAAGGGCTGTGTAACCCATTTGCCTTCACTCAGTCCTTGCCTGGCTGATCAGTTCCCCAGGCACTGGCTGTTGTTATTTCAGCTCTCACTAAATAAAGGGACATTTAATTGATCTCCACACCCTCCCTTAACCTAATTAAAGGAAGTTTAACATGCTCCACAAGGAACATCTTCCAGCAGAGCAGTATCTCCTTGCTGACCCTGGTAAGACTGTTTTGCCTCTTCTTTGACGTGGTAGTCTTCAAACTTTATCTTCAGGCTGTGTCATCATTTCTGGTGTTAGTACCACTTAGAATTATGTTGCCTTTCCAAAATTCATATGTCTTTAAGAACAAATTCTGCTAAAGCACCATGTCTTGACTAATCCTGTAAACATACTCTCCTAATCCAGGACTTTACTGTTCTTCTTTTTATGACATATGTTCAAGCTTGGTTGTCCAGTCGCTAGGTGACAATATATGGATGCACACTGCTACAATTGAGAAGAGAACATCTACTCTTCTGAACTCATAAACTATTTTTCCATAGGTCTCTAAACCCTGCGCAAGCTCTGTGCCACATTCAAATGAAAAATGTTTCTGAAAATTGCTGATAACTTCATGTGTTCAAACACATCAATTCATTATCACTCTGAAAATGTGCTAAACAAATATTCTTGAACTGAAATTTCCCACGCTTGCAGTGTAATTGCATTCTCCACTACTGCATTTGTTTCCTCTTTAAAGGGGGGGGTGGGTACTGAGCACACTGTAACAGAATCGCATTCAGTGTTTGGTATTAATACAAAGAAGTAGTACAAAAAAGTCCATTGAATCATGGAGTGACTCAGAAGGCAATAGAGGAAAGAGCTCCTTGGCTACGCAGAAATGCCAGTGGTTCAACGTGAGAGCAGAAAGCTCTTAAACATGCTGTAAGGGACAGTTAGTTTCTTCCTTTGGATTGAAAAAGTAAGTGAAGCGAGTCTAGCAAGGTGCAGTGAGGAAGTGGTGTCACATGCCACTCTGCAGGAAATGAGATTGAAGCTGCTGGGGAAGTTCAGAACTGGGTGACGTCCAACGGGTTCAAATAACACAGGTTAGTTCTCTTAAAATGTCTCTTTACCGTCCCACAGGGGTTCTGCATACATGTTTTCACAGATTTTTGGCACAGGTGGATAAGGAGTGGTCCGTATGGCAGTGGGAGGCATGGGCTTTTGAAGCAGGATTGTACGGGGCAAAAATAGGAAGCTCATCTGTGAGTTAGCTTAGTTTGTGAGAAGCCTGGAGCCTGCCTTGCTGTACAACAGCAGTGTGGACATGTGTCACGTCAGAAGTGTGAATGAAATCTCTGGCTTGGTGAGACTTTCATATAATGAGCAAAATGTCTGAATTTTTAATAGGTGTGTTCAGTGTTAATAAATAGCAGAAAGTGCTTTTCCAAGCACAAGGTGCAGGCTGTTGACTGTATAGTGAGAACTTTACTTTGTTTGTTTTGGCTGTACTAAGTATATAGCTGTTCTGTTTGATTTTACTGGTGTAGTCTGTTGTTAAGATTTTTCTCTCATTCCTGGTGATGTCCGTTGAGGAATTCCATCCCACCTTTTATATGCTAGAGGGTTTTGGCTTGGGAACACACCATATCAGAAATGAAATGGCACCAGTTTGGAGCTGGAGAATATGGGAGTTCTCAGAGTAAGACTGTTTAATGGGATGTACATTTTGTATTCCTGTGCAAAAATACAGACATTAATTTTAAATATTACTAGTTGACTCTGATTAATTAAAATTTTTGAATGCAAAGTTGGAGTGAAAGTTACAGGGAAAACCAACTTGAGGATGATAAAACGTAGAGGAAAGTAGCAGCGCTGCATGGAATCTGAACTAAAAGTAAAATACAGTGTGGGGTGCACGTGGTGCTGGGAGAGGGACGAGGGGTGGTGGCTGCGCAGCAGGCTCGGCTCCTGGTGGCTCAAGGCAGAGGCGCTTGATCTGCTCAGAGACTCCCTCACTAGGCAAGGTCACAGCTTGTGAGGAGTGGAGGGTCTTGAACAGAGGTAGTGCCAGTGATCTAGCATGAAATACAGCTCTGTTGAGGATGACAGATGCTGTACCAAAAAATCTCTGATGTTAAAATCAGAGATTTGAGGGCCTGGAAAGTATTTTTAGAACTATACATACCTCTTCCCAAATCTTTCAAAAAATATTTCCTTGCTTCTGGAGAAAGTCAGACTAAGTTGCATTGCTGCTTTACCCTCCTCATACCACCTGGTGCATTCATCCTGATCTGGGTGCAAAAACATCTACATGAAATGAACGCAGTAGCCGAGGAAGGACCAGGGGAGGAAGTCCTCATGTCCTCCTGCCGAGGGAGGCAGATGCCGAGTCTGCTCTGCTGCAGGGTGCTGAGGGTCTCAGCAGTTTGGAAATATCAGGATCCTGCTTCTAGGCAGTTAACAGCTCTGTGTCTCTCACTCTCTGCAGCCTTGCAGAGCTTGCTCTTGCATTTTGCACTTTGGAGTTTTACATGTAGAAAGCTCTGGCCTTAACTGGGCTCCTCTGCTTCTGTAAAACTGGTAAGTTTTGCAAAAAGAGTCAAAGTTCTGCCCCAAATCAGCCTTTCTGTTGGTTATAGCCTCCACCAGAGCACTGTGAAGCTCAACTCTTTTTAACTAAGAATGTGATTTAAAAGCAATTTAGTAAAATCCTGGTGAAGACATTTTCATTTCAGTCTAATCCTGCTTTATAGTGTCTTATCTCAAATAGATTAGGAGTTGTTTTAAGATAAATATAATGGCTTGTAAAATAACATATTTGAGCCTACATGCAGCGGTTTGCACCAGGTATTTGAAATTTAAATAAAAACTAAACTTCCAGGACTTATTTAGGAAAGCATAAACACTTTTACTCTGCTGCCAGGAGTAAGCACAGACAATCAGGACTGAAAAAGTAGGAGAGGGTGTAGGAGAGGGAAAATGTTTGAATGGGCCTGTTCTATCAGCCTGCATTATGAAAACCAGGGAAAGAATGTTCCTTTCCCTAACAAATTAGAAAATCTGCAAAAAGAGGAAAGAGAATAAAGAGTACAGACTAAATAAAAGGAAATAAATACAGATTGGAATGAGAGGGAAACAAATAAACAAAAAATAGTAAAAAATGGAACCAGATGGGGAAAAGCCCTCTTCTTTTACTGAACTTTAGAAGGAAGAGAGACTGTGTGTTTGTACATATTCATAGCACCTATGGGAGAAAAATGATTTTTTTTTTTGTATGATTTTTATTTATTTAGGTTTCTTTGTCTTGGCCAGTATTCTTATAAAATTTCTAAGTTTGAGAGAGCTTCAAAGTTAGAGGAAAGTAACTCTAAAGTATCCTTAATTGCGCAAAGAAACAGAATAAGCCACTCAGAATGTAATTTAAATCATTGGCCAGTTTTGCTCCCCAAAAATCCATGACACAAGGATTTTCCCACTCCCTGAAAGGGGGAAAAAACAGGAGTTAAATGTGCAACCCTGACTAAGGCAAACCTGAACCGCAGAGGCTAGCCCTCAGAGAATTTACAGCAGGATCCCCCTGGGGGTTTCATTTCACCACATCGTCTATGTAAAGTTTTCATACCAGGGAAGGATTGGAGTCTCAAGACTTTGATCTCTAAACAGAAGTAAATCCATAAAATGCTGAATAGTTACTGTTCTTGTATTTCATTTTAAATTGACTGGATTGTTAACGACATTTTATTGATTTAATATTAAATACAATGGACAAGGTTATCTTTTGCTGGACATTATTTGCAGCATGTTTCTTACACATCTTGCTGGCCATCCCCCCCTTCTTTTCCCCCTCCACCTGAATGCAGATTCTGAAGTTCTGCAAATCATTTCTGTAATTAGCTGTTAAAAGCATCTAGAGGTTGAAGGAGGCTGATTTTACTTCTGTTTAGTTGATTTGTTCCAACTTCTGCATGCGTTTTTCTCAAGCCTAAATTATATAAACCTCTTTATTACAAAGCTGGTCAGTGAACCATGGCTCTTTCAAGAGGAGCAACTGTAGTAGTGGATAACTCCGTGCAGTTTTACCCCTACATCCATCCACACATGGTTTTAGGCTTTTCTGCTTTCATTCCACAATTTACACTGGCTTTTACTATGCTACCCTGAAGTCAGGGGAATTATCTTAAATTTGTTTGAGAAGAAATTGGACCCTTTGGCCTCAAGGACAGATGTGGAGAGCAGTCAGTGCTCTCTAGGTGAATGTTGGGCTCCTCTTGACCTGCAGTCGGTTTCTCCTGCAGAATTTCTGCTTTCACAGGGAAATGCATAATAGATATATGCACAGGCTCTGTGGTCCCCGGTGTTCCAGTTTTGCAATTAATAGTTCTTTTTTTTCCTTCCTTGCAGGAATGTGCAGCCTGGGAAAGGTTATTGTGATCTAATTAACTTCAGCAAGTGTATTCTGGACTGAATTTGACAGGCCTCCTGTTCTGAGTAAGCATCTCTTCTGCTGGTGCCAAGCTACAGAGCCCATATGGTTTGCACCCGGCGAAGGATGGGAGTGGGGAGGAGTCGCTGCGTGAGCAGCAGCACAGGGAAACATGTCTCTGGTGTGTGTCACCCATGGCCTGTAGCAGTCAGAAGGCAGAGAGCCATCTCATGTCTTGATTTGCAGTGTGACAATGTAGCAGCCATTCTTCTCCAGAGCAGGATTAATGACAATGCCAGTTTACTGACATGCTCTGACGTGACATACCTTTCCTAATGTCAGATTTCGGTGCCTTACATTATGTCAAATTTTCTGCCAAGTTCACAAGCTTTTAACATGTGCAGCAGGTTTGGGGTTTGTGTTTTCGTGTACTGGTGTTGGTGGGGGTTTTTTGTCTTTTTTTTTTTTTTTTTTTTAATTCCATTATTCCATTCCAGTAGCACAGGACTAACAGTGGAGGGATTAAAAACTTTACAGGTAGGTCAGGATTTGGCCAGGTACTGTGAATTCATAGTTGCCCTGACTTAGATCAAATGATGTTACAGTTGAAAACTGCACAGTGAAGGCTACGATGTTCAGATATTTGGTGCTAATAAACAGAAATAGTATGAAAAGGTCATAGAATCAATCAGGTTGGAAAAGACCTGTAGGAACATCAAGTCCAACCGTCAACCCAACACTACCATGACCACTAAACCACGTCCCGAAATCCACTGAGATGCATAGTGAATCAGAAAGGCAAAAATAACAGCAAGTTTACTTCTGATTTTTTTTTCTTCATTGCAGCAGAGGCTCATGCAGAAAGTGTGTGCAGTAGATAGACTGCAACATGCTGACCTAGACCTTGTGCAGTCCAGCAGATGAAGTATTATTGCTTATCTCAAATGTACTGTGTTGTAATCCCTCACTATGGCTTCTTTGTGATTAGTGGGACAGGTAGAAACTGATGCTGGGAGGGTCTTAGCGGTGCTTGGGATTTTGGTTCTCTGTAGACATGAACACAAAACCATTCTGGACTTCTCCATGATAGGGTCTATTGCTAATCCATGTGGGTTGATTGGTGTAGTTTAAGCAGTGCACTTGGCTTTGGAAGTGCAAAGGCTACAAGTCTGGAGAAATCTGGGTGCCAGGCTTGTGAGATGTGAGGGGAAAGGGTCAGCCCTAGGAGCAGATACATGTCTCACTTCACTGGTGGCTCTACAGCTCATACTGAGTATGATGAACTGCTGCCAGGGTGACGATTGGTACAAAGCCTAATACTTGGAGAGTTATTCCATGTTAAAGGACCAAAAGACAATGGTACTACTGTGTGATCAGTAGCAAAACACACCTGCTTGGATATTGTGGATTAGAAAAGATAGCCTGTTTGGAGGAGGGAGACATGCAGATAGGGAAAAATACGAGTATTTTTAAGTTGACATTTGTATTTTATTCCAAAGTAGTAAATTGAATGCTGCAAAAGAACATACAATGCAGTACTGAGATTGTTCTGCCAGTGACCAGGCCCAACAAAAATGACACAGCCAGCAGGAAGATGAACCAATACACAGACTATATTGTATACAAAAACGTTATGATATGAATGACCGCCAGGGGTACAAACAGATCAATCAGCTGGTACATAATTGATGCCACCCCCAACAATCCCACAAAAGATGTGACTTGGCCCACAACAGGTGGTACAAACAGTGAGCTGAGGTTGCCCATAGTTGGCATGGGAAACAGCCAAACCAATAAGTTAAATACATAAGAAAAAGGTGCCCACATGGCAACTCTCACCCAATCAGCCCGCATTCACAAAGGTCTAAACAGACCGGGGCCCAGCTCCAGGGAGAGTCAGGAGGTCTGCCCTGAACCAGGAAGCTCTGGGGAGTGCACTCCACAGACAGACACTCCTGCCTCCCTGCAAGTGGTCCCAGCTTTTATCCCCAAGCAGACCCCTGACCTTTCTCAACTCAGTGCGGGACCCCTGGGGCTCATTTCCCTTCTGGCTCTCCCTGCAGGGCCGGCCGCACCCTGGGGGGAAGCTATAAGGCAAACTCACCACCTCTGTATGAAGGGCTGTGGGAATCACCCATATGTCAATCTTAATTCAGGGCTCAGGGTTCAAACCCCAGCGTTTCAGAGATAAAGGTTAATTTTGTCATGCTCATCCATTTCAAATATGATATGAGCTTATGGAACACCCTAGGAATAGCAGTAATTCTGAGAGATGCACCAAGTACAACCCATGAGGAAAGACTGGAGGGAATATGATTGCTTCGCCCAAAGAGGGGAAGATCAAAGTGGCACGTTAACAGTTTACAAATAGCCATGAAGAGGAAAGGAACGAATTATTCTGCACATAAATTGTAAATAGGATGAGAAATAGCAAATGAAATCACAGCAAAGGAAGTTTAGACTAGGTAGCTTCATTAGCTGTAAGGCTAGCCAAGTAGATGACTGAGGGATACTGTAAAATTTTCATCACTGGAGACTTTTAGAGAAGAGATGCCAGGAATGATATAATCAATAGTGACTGAAGAGAAGGGTAGATGCCCTTTCCCACCACTGCTGTCTTGTTCTGTGTTTCATTGTCCTTCTTGACAGTCACTTTCATTTTTTTCTGGTTATTGATGAAATCTGAGTAGTTATTTTAAAGGCAATGTACGGTACAGTGTATCCTGTACTCTGTTTTTCAGGGAGTGAAGGTGGTATGCTCTTCTTGAGTCTCCTGAGGAGATTTTGCTCTTCTAATTTGGGAGTCAACAGATAATACTTTCCCAAAGTGCACAGTATAATGCATTCATTTTGAGTTTTTGTTATTAGCAGCTGGCAAGGGAAGGACCAGGTCCTCTCCTGGTGTAAGGAGGGAGACCTGAAAAGGCAGACTGTGCTGCTTCCTTAGGGGAACAGTTATGGGAAGACAGGAAACTGCTCATTTTCATCATGGATCTCAAAACTCTTGTACTACTGGCAAACTTTAAATTCACGCTGGCTGTGCAAAACCAGTTTGGTCTGCACTGAACAGCGTTTCTTAATGGCAAGTTTTGATGGATCAGGGCTTGGCTGAAGCCGCATGGCAGACTGGCACCACCCGTTTTCCAGCCACCTATGAGCCAGCCTGCTTGTAAGGGCCCTGGCAGATACAGAAAGGAACAGTGATCCTTGCAATAGCATTTGTCTGAGGACTGCCAGTCATCAGGACTGAAAGTGCAGTTTGTGAGAGTAATAATGTCTTATATAAAACCAATGCAAAGCTTCCTTCCAGCTGTGGGTTTGTTACAGATAAACCAGATTTCTGTGTTTGGAAAAGCTATCTTTTTATCTGGAAGCTTGTGGCTTCACATTTGAAGTGGTTCCTAACTCTCCATTTAATTACCAATTCTGATTTTGAAAGCAGAGATGTTAGGAGTTGTATTTCAGTCTGCCACACGCTAAACTTAGTCTTCAAACATACTTAAAATAACCCTGCGTTGGTTTTGCCCAAGCAAGCTAGCGAAACCATTCAGCCAGTTTGGTCAGGGTTTCAGCCATATTTACAGTCTTCAGCAGATGTGATGCTAACTCTAGTTAGGATTTAACAACTGTGACAACTCGTATTACAAAAAAAAATAAAGGGGAAATTGGCTGCCACCTTCCTGTACCTGCTGTTTCAGGGCACCTGCACTGAGCAGTCCAGCCTACAGTGACCAGTTTTTCTCTTCTGAGCTTTTGGTAGGTTGGCATTTGGGTGCACAAATTTGAGTAGTCCTGTGGAGTAAGAGGATTGGCCATGAAGTATGTTCTAAAGAGGAAATGCAAGTGTTGAATGATAGTATGTGGCTGCTTTTGGTTTTGTGGGTAAGCTTCTTCGTGGCAGCGTTATGCCATACGTACTTTTTTTTTTTTTAGATTAAACAGTATCAAACTACTACTATACAAAAGCTGCATTCAAACTGCCAGCAGGAGCTTGGGTAGACCTACTGTTTTGCATAGAGGCAAATCACCTCCAAAATCGGCTGCTCCTTGTAGAGCAGTCAGTCTCAGAGCTGCCAGCTAATATGGAGATGTGATGCTTGCTGGGCGCTGCTTCCAAAACCTGGCAGAAACCAGGAGCTGTGGCTGGCCACAGACCAGCTGGCCACAGTACCTTGTCTCTCCTTGAGCAATGGCTTGCAGCTCCCACCAAGTTCAGGCAAGATGTGGATTTGTCCCTCTAGCACATTCACCTGCCCTGCACGTCCTCCAGGTCTGATGGAGCAGGGAGATGACCTATGCAGTCAGAAAAATATGACCTTACATGTGATGTCACTACAGTTCCCTGAGCCCCCTGGTAGACCTGTGCCCTTCAGGGCAGGCAGCCACATGACTCATTCATTGCCTTTGACTACACTTGCTACATGGAAACATTTGATTGTCAAAGGTTGTGGAAAATGGTTGGACATAGAATTATTTAAAATGCATATAGCTGAACGGAATCTCTCTTTTAACTAAGAAGTAGAAAGTGAGGCGTGCTGCCAGTTTCCACAGGGCCCAGCCGGGGTTGCAGGCAATGCAGAAGGCAATGCGGCTGTGCCGCGATTCTTCTCAGGAAGACAACACAAGACTTGACTCCCTTTTTCATAAGGGAAGATCCGCTAGTGCTTGTGCTAAGCCACAAAGACTTTGCCCTGCCTGGTTTTTTGGCAGAACCCATTACTAATCATTCTTTCCAGCTTCTCTTCTTCACTTGCCATGTGCAGCTGTAAAAAGTTGTTTCCAAAGAGAAATAAAATGGAGCAGAGACTTCTGTAATTGGAGACGTGGAGGAAAGCAGAAGGGCGTTTTCACTTCGTTGTCCTTAGTTGCTTTTGGTTTGATGTGTGCCATGCTTTAAACTAGTCCCTTTTACAGGACTTTGGGGCCACTTGCTTGTCCACATCTGCATCCCCTCAGTGTTATTTCTAGTGGCACTGACTTGCCCTGTGTCCTTCCTGGTACCAGGTGGTGATCAAGGCATTCGGGGGTCGGGGGAGAGCCCTATGCTGGTCAGCAGCACCATGTCAATTCAGTAGTGAGGCTAGGAAGACATAAGCCTCTATCAAGAGGATTTTGATGCCTAAGTTGGAAAATTTCTGTTTGGATATCAGAGTTAAGGATTGCAGTTAGTTTTTGTTGGTTGGGGTTTTTTTTGTTTTGTTTTGTTTTTTTCAGGACATTGTTATTGAAAAGCTTTTCTAATTAAAACCATCAGTTTATAAAAACTTTTTTTTTCCCCTGAGATTGAAGATTAATTCAATACTGAATTTAAATTTCAGAAATTGGAAAGTTCTAAAATTATCTTTTCAAAGAAATTTAAAACACCTAAAGCAAATGTAGGCCCTGCTGAAACTTGCTCTTCTAAGACAAATTAAAAAAAAAAAAAAATTTATTTATTTATTTTTTTTTTTTAATCTTAGTTGCAATAAAATCCCCTTTTGTCTCAGAGTTTGACAGAACATAAAATTTAGTGCCTTTCCAAGGAGAATTAGGCATCTAAATTCTTGGACTGATTTAATCTTCAACATAACATTAGAATAGCTGAGTCTAAAAGAATCACAGATTGATGCAAAACAGAACTTGTACCTTGCTACATATTAGGTAATTGCCAAGATGAGAATGGTATTTCATAAATTAAATCTTCAGAAATTACTCTTTATTATAGAGCTTCCAACTGGGCAATGTAAACACTGGCCAACTTAACTGTGTGCCCTTACTGTGGGTGGTTAAACTGTCAGCATCTGCTGTAGATGTGTACTGTGTACTCAGATGCATATGTGCAAATTTCATAATCTCAGTAACAAGGCTGAGTTTTCAGTTAATGTAAAATCTGAACTCTTACTTCTATTTCATAAATATCTGTATGTCATAAATATGAAGTCCTGCAAAAGCAGACAGAACTGTGAGGCATGTGTAAAAATGGCTTTACGAAGCTATTTTGAGTTGAATTTTTGTTGTAGCTCTACTGTAGTAAATGGAATAAAATGTAATTATTGTTGAAGACTCTCCTCTCTGCTTAGCTTATAATGGTATAAATTTGAAGAATATTAGTATTGCCTGGATTTTACTCTTTGCATTGTGGCAGCTTTTTTATGAAATAATTGAAACGTCTCTTAGCTGTACCTTTCTTTTCCAAGACTTTTGACTTTTTTCTTGCCAAAAGGCAGTGTTGGAAATACTTAACAGAAAAATTCATCCTTGTATTACTCGGGATGTTTTCCATTTTTGACCAAATGGAAATTGTCAGTGATAGGAACAGTGCAAGAGCACCACGGGTGACTTGCCTACATGCAAACTCAGATGCTGAAGGCTAAGGTCTCTCCTGTTATGCAAGGAGAGGTATTCAATGCACTGTGAATTTATTTTTCACTGCTTTGCAGAGCTGAACTAAATCTGGAGAAAGCAGAATTTCAGGTCTGTGCCTCTTCCACTCCAGGTTTGAGAGAACAGGCTTTTTGCCTGGAGCTCTCTCTAAACACCAGTCCATCAGTTCCATCTCCCTCACATGGTTTCAACCCACAGGGCTGAGCTGGAGCTCATCTCCATGCTGGCCAAGGAGTGAGGGTGTCTCCAAGCATCCCCCCGTCTTTGCTCCTTCACCTATCTCTGCAGTTGGCCCCTGGCTTGGAGGTGACCTTCCACAGGGCAGTCACCAAACCACTAATGTGCTTTGGAGCTGCTTTTCCCAAGAAGCAAGTCTAGAGCAGGAGATGCTCTGCAGAGTTTCTATATGTATTTCCATTTGGTGGTGGTTCGTTTCATCTGGTAACTGGTCTTGGAGGGAGGGAATTGCTTGCCAGCTCAGAATAAGGCATGTGATGGATTCAGTCCTTCAGTATCACAGGAGGAAAAGACAATTCTTTGTCTTCCCTGCGGGTACTCTGCTTTAGCCCTAGACCTTCAACTGGCCGCCCTCATTGTTTTACCGTAGAGATTTGCATTATTACTTTGGGGCCGTATCTTCCTCTGGTATAAGACTTTGTACATCTTGAGTGAAACTGTAGCAGTTCCTATCAGCTAAGGACAGCTAATGCATTTTTTACTTGTATTGAAAAATTAAACTTTTAACCTTTTCGTGCTGTAGGAATAAAAGCAGTGAATTAACTCAGTTAATATGGGTATGTTATAAAATCTGTGTTCTTGGAAACAGAGAAAAACGTGGTCTGATTTTGTAGATTTTATGTAAGAAACAAGTGAACGACATAAAGATAATGCCAACCTTAAATCTACTTTACTTAATGGTTATTTGGTCTATTAGTATAGGTTTTGAGTTGTCTTATTGGATGATTTTTAATAGCAATAGTATATTGCTTTCTCTGTCTATCCTTGAAGCAAGTTGTAGAAGTTTCTTTCTGGATTCCAAATAATCTTATTATTTGCCTGTTTTCAGGCATATAATATGTTGGACTTGTTTTTTATATGGATTAGAACAAGACATCGTTTGCCAGTACTGCCAGGATATTAGGTGACCGTGTAAATTTGCATGTGAAATAATGTGTTTTCAGTAACACTGTTGCTTTTCTTTGTGGTTTTTTAATTAACCCATTTCAAACCAAAATACACATGGTAGGATATTTAAAGTTAAAGTGAATCTCTTGTCCTTAATTCACCTTGCATTTGTTTCTTGGGGGTGGTTTTTTAATTGCTTTGGATGCAGCTTTGCAGATTCTTTTGAAAAGATAATCACCTTTTGGCCACAGTATCTGAGTAATCTAGGGTGGGCTAAGATTGGCTCCAACATGAAGTGGGGGTGACTGAAGTCCTGGAGTTTGGGCAGGGGTTGTTTGTCCAAGCAGACTCTCTGTTTGTCTCAGATTACTTTTTGCCTCCTCTTTTCCCTCCCCGTTGTTATTTTCATCCTGATTCTAAAATCTCTTCCGCAGATTTGTTTTTATGTTGCCGAGAACCTTTAAAAAGAATTATTGCAACCACAGCAGCCCATCTGAAAGTTTTCTCAGGCGCTGTATGAACTACACAGGATGCCAAACCTCAGAGGGCAGCGGCCCTCTTCCAAGGGAGCAAGAACGGATGCTGGAGTTGCTTTGATTGCTTGTGCAAACGGACACGTTGTCATCCAGCTCCCTGCATGTGCAGATACCCAGCGTATGCTGCCCAGCTTGGCCTAGTTCAGGGGTTTCAGGCTTTGAAAGTGATTTTCAATTTTAATTACTAAAAGCTAGTAAAAATAAATTATGTAAGAGAGTTTTATAGCTATTCTCAGAGGAGGATCTATGATAAAATACCAGTCATAGTAAGTACTAAAAACTTAAGCATGCAAAGTAATAGTATATTTTGTGTATTTTTGTGTATTTCGTGTATACTTCAGGAAGCTGAAAATTCTCCATTGCTTTATTTGCAAAATTGTATTAATTCCTTTGGGCATGTGACTTATTAAAAAAAAATAATTGTTTTTTCACAGCCCATCAGAGTCTACAAAGAACTTAACTATCCCTGGCTGTGCTATTGAAATAAGTATATAAATGGTAGATCAAATGCTATTTTATAGCTTTTTGCACTGGAGGTCAGAGAAGGATTGTGAACATCAGGGATACAAGTCACATGCAGAATGAGTCCTCATTTAGTATCTAGTCAGTTTGTAAAGTCTGATATGAGTTTCTGTTTCTGGTCTGTGAGCAGGGCACAGAGAGAAAGTTAAGGGGAGTTTTTCAGTAGATCATTGTCCTTTGAGACAGATGACAGTATATCTAGCTAGTTGCTCTCCCCAAGTTCATGAAGCAAGATGCCAGCAGTGCTGAACACAAGCGATGGCATCTCTGTGCAGACTGTCTGTGGTCCTCGCTCCAGCAGCCTTCTTCATCCAAAAGATGGTGTTGTGGGAGATGACACCAACCTTGATTGCTGACTGTGACATTCCTCAAATTCATTACTTTTGTGCAAATATGATTCAGGGCCTCACAAATTATATGGTTTAATGACTAACCCCAAGCTACAGCGCAAATCTCTGCATAGCAGAGAACAAGAGACTCTGCAGAATGTACTCATCTTAGTCTTTAAGTCTGATTATCCCAGGTAATTCAAACAGTTTCAGCAAGATCATAAGGGGTCAATAAGAGATGGGTCTCATCCAGCCCAGTCTGAAAACCTGAGAGCCTTTCCACAAACTCTTAACAAGTGTAAAATCAGACTGTTCATCTTCACCCAGGAGATGGAGGTTTGGAGTCTCAGCACTTTGCAGTCTCAAATGATCCAGAAATTAACTTTTTGAGAGGAAAGTTAAGGGTTGTGGGTTTTTTGTTTGATTTGTTTTTTTTCTTTTTAATTAAAATCTCTACTGGACCTGGTTGCCCTGTTTCTCACAAAACTGATTTATGGGGCTTGCCACACTGAACTGAGGCTTTTATTGATGGTAACTGGGCTCTGAGGTGGTAGTCGTTTTTCTGAACTGTCTTTGATGGAACAGGCTGCCTTACATTATGCAGGTCTGGGCTTGGGTTTTGTTTTGTTTTTCCCACACTCCAGCAGATCAGCCTTTGATTGCTCCTCTAATGACAGATGTTCAAGTTACTCTCTAATTCATGTCGACACCTGGGCTGTAAAAACTCTAATGCACTCTTGCTTG
>NW_008621251.1:0-7043 GCF_000691845.1 Merops nubicus | reverse complement strand
TCTTTCCCTGCTGACTGCCCAGGCCACTTAACGTTTTGTTTGGGCTTTTGATGTGAAATCGGAACTAATCTCTGTGCACCATAGTTTTTCAACATTCTTATAGGAATATTGTAATATTTACAAGAGAGAGGGATTGGAAAACGGTGTTGTAAATTCATTCCACATGTCTGGCCCTTATGCCTCAGATTTCCCCTTTAGAGGTAGTTGCTATTTTAATATCATTTTACAGACGCTGCCCAGTCACAATTCACTGTGGGTTTAGTAAGACTTAGTTGATTGTGATGAAGAAAACACTTTATGTTAAAAAAGCTTCTTTGAATGCTGAAGCCATTTGAATTCTAAACCTAGGCCTACTGAGAAGTAAAATAATCTGACAGTGTGTGAGATCCTTGGTCCTTATCTGTATGCCTTTGTTATGGTGAAATGCTTTCAACTGCAGTTTCATGTTGGACGGAAGAAAAAGGTGAATGAAGACAGCTACAGCAATGATGTTGCCCCAGATATGTTGACCCTATGTGGAGAGGTTGTCCCTACAACAGCCTCTCCAGAGTACTGTAACAAGGGTCCCCTTCTTTGGGGCTGCATGCTGAAGCCACATCTAGCCTGGGTGAATCCTCGGTGGCTGCACTGGGCAGCGTGCCTAGGGTGACAGCCTGGTGGTGTTTCAACACTCGAGTTGACTAAAGGCTGCCTTGGATGGTAAGCCATTGGGTACTGCAGACAGCTGTGCTCTGGACAGATGAAGCAGGAGCTCAGGCACAAACAGCTTGGTCTTTAACCATCACTTTTCTGCCTAGGAGACAGGGTGAAGCTGTTCGCTGTGGAGCTTTTCTTTGTGGAGGGACTAGGAGAAGGGCTTTTCTTTTCTTCTTTTTATTTTTTTTTTTCCAGGGTGGCAGGAGTGGGGAGGGAGCTGCAGGAGGTCTGCAATGGCTCAGGTTTTGTCCTCCTATCCTGAGGGCCCAGTAAATGTAGATTTCAATGCTGCATTTGGCCCCAACCTCCTGCTGAGGAACAACACACACGTGCTTGTTTTAAAACACCGTGGAGACTCCTTCCCATGGTGCCTGGTGCAGGGGCTTTGCTCCAGGCATCGTTTGCAGGGCTCAGGTTCTGCTCCCTGGGGCAAGGCCCTTGTGGTGGGGGCATTAGCTGACTTAGTCTGAGTAGACTGGAATATTTCCGTACATCTCATCTGAAAGCACTGGCTGAAAAAAAAAATATAGCAGCAAAGATTGGATGGAAGCAATTTCTGGTTTCCGTGAGTCAGAGAGATCCTTTCTGCTCTAGTGTATTTTCTCTTACATTATCAGCGTTTCTCAAGTCAACATCCAAATACTCAAACTGACCAAAAACCTTTCTGCTTCTTCTAAATAGTGACTATGTTGGTGACAGGGGACAGTCCTCCAAAGCTGACCGTTACCTATGATCATCTGTGTATCTTGGAAAATATGTCACTGAAAAGGAGGAGGACTTTTTAAAATACTTGGATTAAAACAACATTCTGACACCACAGCAGCCTATTTCTTAGCTGTAATTTTCCATGGATGCAGCACCACTGGATTTTTGCCATATAACTTCTGGTTACCTTTGACAGATGAGGTTTGCTGGATGCAGCTTGCAGTGGACCATGAGTGCATCAGGCTGTTACTGCTTTTGGTGCCCCGCCATCATGTGCTGGCTCAGTGGTCTACTAGTTCCCTTGTCACTCACACCCCACAGTAACCTGCTTTGTTATTGTTTTCCTGTGTTGGTAAGAAGTAGATCAAAAGTATTTAGAAGCTTTTAAGACTCTGAGGAGTTGCCCAGCGTGAGCTGCAGCCAGTGCTGCCTGCAGGGTCACTGCGCTTGGCTGGGTGCTTGAGGATGAGGGAGGTGAGCATGAGGGGTGGAGGAAGATGGAGATGCTGTGGGGTTGGCAGGGCGTGGGTGCATGTGACAACATGCACAGAGATGTGAAAGCACCTCACAGCATCCTCGCATTTTTCTCCTAACTAGTCTTGTGCTTTGTTTGCTGTTGTGGTTATTTCACTGCTCCTCACCTGCCTCACAGCACTTGCACCTTTCGCATAGCTCAGTTATGCTGTTGTAAGAGGGAAAAGATTAGAACTCTGCAATTCATTGAAAAGAGTATGTTTAAAAGAAAACAAAACAGAAAATATGTCCTCTCTCTGCAGATTGTGTAGCACTGAAAAAATGGTCACTGTGATACTGCCCTGAACTGTGTTTCTTCCCCAAGAACTGCCCTGTGCACTCCTGCCAGAGACCTCCAGGCTCTTGCTTTCCTCTTTTCTCCTTTTTGGCCCTTGACCACAGCAGGATGACATTGCGTCCCCAAAACTGTTCACTGTCAGGTTGTCAGGTGCAGTTCCTCATGGCAGATTTTCCTGTTATTGCCAGCTCCTGTGTGCCATTCAGGTTGAGCTAAATCCTATTTTGGGTCCACATAGACCTCATCTGCTTTACACGTGTGCCTATGAATGAAGCCATCATCTGTCACCCCTCTGAGGGTTGTTTGTGGAGAGGAAGCTCTGACTTGGGGTTTGGGCAAGACCTCCCCAGTGTCGCTGGTACCGGCCACTTTCTCTGCCCTGCCATTTTGTGTAGGGGGTGGCATTTATCAGTCTGTGTGGAAAGTCATACACTGCTCATTTCAGGTACTGTGGAGAGTTTCTTTGAAATGTGAAAAGTCCCAAATAAAGTTGGCTTCCTCTCGCTGGCAGCGGCAGCTCCCCAGAATTTCCCTGGGTCTCATGCATCCAAAGCAACTTCTCCTCTGTTAGTCTCTCTTTTGGCTGTCTGGTTCTCTGAAACTGGTCTTAAGGGTGAAATGTTAACGTTTCCTTTCGCTACCACAGCTTCCTCCAGAGAGGACAGGACAATTTGCATTCTCACACCATTGTAATGTCCTTTCTCAGGCCACAGTCTTGTAATCCCTACACCAAAAGGTGCATAATTTCATCCAGGAACCATCCTTAAAAGACCAGTCACTGAGGTTAAATGACCCCAAAATACTGAGAATAATATTTTACATGTGACTTTCTTCCTCCAGAGATCCTCTACTTCAAAAAGTTTATCCCAGTTAGGAGGAGGAAAATCCAGGCTCTCTTGCTGAGTATAGGGTGGTTATACAACAACTCCCTTGTGTCTTCAATTAAAACTTGTATCAGGTTACTTTAGTGCCTGTCAGGCTTTTCACTCCTCTGTATGGGTGGCTGAGGCTAGAGAGTCTCCTCAATATTCTTTCTTCACCCTATCGGGGAAATTCCTCTTCAGTATATGCAGGTAGATTCATGCTGAACTGGGTTTGGTTTGGTACCCTTGCTGAATTCTTTAGGGGCTTAAAACCATCTATCTGTATATTTATGAATAGGTTTCTACATATTTAGAAACTCTAATAAAATGAGAAGAAACAAAGTATCTTATTTTTTTCAGATGGGATTTACTGGCATGGTGTTGCATGGGCAGAGTGTCTTCAGTATCTTCTAACATTCATTCACACCCTGCTGCACTCCCACACCAGCTCTCTTAATGCAGACAGCCCCTCTGGCCTTTGGAGGTGGGGGGACATTTGGAATTACTAGTGACTCAGGTCCACCAAGGAGAGTGGGAGCAGTAGGACTTGAACAAATTTCATGATAACACAGTAATATTTTTGTACCAAAATAGCATAATAGTTCTGCACTCTGTAAAAAAAAACAGCTCATGAAAAAATATTGTGGTCTATATGAAACTAATTTAAAACTATTTTCCAAGCACTATGTAACGTGTTTACACTTAGTCATCCTTTTTGTTTTGAGAGCTATCTTACTTGGTAACCTAGCTCCATTTCCTCAAATTAGATTTTTAAAAACTTTCCTTTCTTTCATTAGGAAAAAGTAATGCATTTTGAAAGTACCAAGGCAATGCAATACTGGTTTGGAAGTTAGATCAGCATTTTAATTTATTCCCCCCCTTAAGTTCTATCAATTCTATTTTATTTCTACAGTTGTTTGTTCCTTCCTCTTTTTTTGCCTGGAAATTAATCATGCAGGAAATGATTAACCACAGTGAGCTGTCTGCCTGCCTCTGACTCAATATGTGTAAGAGGGGGAGCCTCACAGCAGCTTAAAATGGCTGACTAGATGCAAACAATGCACTTGCAGTCCGGTTGTTCACACTGTCCATCCCACGTTAAACGTCACATCTCTTTTTAGCATTTGTAATGCTCCTGACATTATTTCTGAAACACTAATTTAAATCTGAAGTGCTCAGAATTTGTGGTTCATGGAATTCAGTTTCGTGCCACTTGTGCTCTTTGCTCTTTATAGATTACATCATGGAGCAATGGCCTCTCTGCAGACTGCAAAATACACTTTCTCCTTTATTTTGGTATTTAAATTAAATTAATTTTTATCATGCTGTGTTGCATATCCTACTGTTTGAATGCCATTTCTAATAGTGATTGTCAGGTGTGCCTAGTAGCTTGTGCAAAAATCAGAGCTTCCTCCTGGTCTGATGGTGTGATTTACCTGGGATTAGGTAGGCAGCTCGGGGCCATCTCATTAGCTAGTAGCCGGGGCTGGCTTTCTTAAAAGGCAGCCGAGGCAGGCTGTGCGCGCAGCCCTCGAGGTGGTCTCCTGCAGTCAGCAGGGAGGCTGCCCTGGCACTGCGGCTGTAGCTGAGGGGGTGAGGACTGCAGCGGGGTGCCTGCTCCCAGAGCCGGCCGGGGCCGGGGCGCCAGGGAGCCGGCGTGGGAGAGCAGCTGCCCCCATGGCTGCCAGCTTTGGGAGTCGTCATCTCTTGCCGACAATACAGACCTTTGTGTTTGGGGCTGACGCTGGGGTGTATGTGTGCGAGTTAGTTACCCTAATCTTTTCTGCTGCACCACCAATGTTCATCTAGATATAACGTTTCCGTATAGCTTCTTAAAAGCTGTGATAATTTACAATACTGCCTAGAAAATAGGCAAGGACACGTGTCCTGGGTTTCAAAGTAGTGATACACCTTCAGCCTTGGTGTTCTGCAACCGGTTCCTTTTCAGCACCCTGCAGCAGTGTGTAAGTAGTAAGTATTTCAGCTGTTAAAAGATCTGGTAGATCTATCATTTACCATTTCAGGTACTTCATACTGTCAGCTGTTTGCAATTGAACATAATGACCATTTCTTAAATCCAGCTCTTGCCCACTAACCAAGAGCAAATAATGAACTGAGTGTATTGCTGAAGTGTAGGACAATAAGCAAAGCTTTCTCCTAATTGTAAAATTAGGCTTAACATCACAGGAGATCTCTGTGCTCTGCGCCAAAGAGTAATCCTGCAAATAAGGGATGAACAAAGCAGCTGCAGAATTCAGGTCCAGCATTTTGCTGACTCAGCTGCTTTGCTTCTGCAGCCCTAGAGGTGCTGCTCTTCCTGAGGGTCAGCCCCAGCACTGTGCTCTGCTGGGTGGACAAGCCCTCAGGTCGTTGCATCTCTTCGGTACAATATTATTCTTCCTACAGGCTTATAGTGACCGCATTTAAAAATCCAGAGTGCTATTTTTTTCCTTACAAAAAGTAAGACAAAAAAATAGATTGTACCAAGTCTAACAACCAAACAGCAATGGTGAGTTAGAGCACAGTTTTGCCACTTCTTACTGCAAATTTTCAGCTTGATTTTTCTGAAATTCTTTTTCTCAGCGGCAGGAGTTATAGTCAGAGAGTGACAAAAGTGAGAATGAAGCAGTGTTGTAACTTAAACTTTCAGCTAAAATTGTACAAACTGGGGCGTTTTACTGGTTCTGTAAGTGTATGCATTATACTGGGGGGGGGGCACACAAGTTTCTGAGCCACACCATATGATCTCTTTTCTGATGGCTCCTGAAGGACATATGTGCTCTAGAACATCATGAGTAAACAGCTCTGCAGGATGGCTGCATTAAACTTCAAGCCAGTTCTGCCGAAGTTTGGCCTATTACAGAAGCTTGTCCTGTGCTTTCAGAACACCACATTCCAGACTGCCCAGGTAAGAGCCCTAGGGGCTATAGGTCTTGTTCAGTCACTGGGATGCACCAGTGTGCAGCTGTGTACTTAACTGCCCCTCCTGTCCTGTTGAGAAAGTCCTTCAGCACCAGAAAAGGTACTAGCTAGTGTGCAGCTGGTGATTACAGGTACATGAGAGGATGTTATTTCTCTGGAGAGGGAGAGAGGGGGCAGCCAGGGCAGTCAGTGCATTTCTTCCCTTCACCTCTTTGCAAATAATGTGTGCAAGGAGGGTTTTAGAGATGCTGGATGTGTCTGTGGGCAGTGGCATCCTGTTAGAGAACTCAAGCTTCAAGCATCACCTTGCTTCCCGTTAGTCCCCACCAGTTCCTTTAGAAGCTGATCTAAAACAACCCAGTTAAAAGGAAAAAAGTAGAACTGATTGGTACAAGCATGCAGAAAGTAATAGTTTAAATGACAGTAAGATAGACAAGTTATGTAATTTGCAGAATTACTGCTTTATAGAGAAAGTGCTTTATAGACCAGGTGGCTCACTTGCTGCATTCAGGTCTGAGCTTCCTTAAGGAATTAGTTTAATCTGGTATCAAACCAAACTTTATTCTGCCTGCTCCAGAAACTTTCCTATGGTGAATGGAGCACTGAGGAGACTCATAGCACGTTATCCAGACTGCTTTGACCTCTTATCAAAGCAATGCAGAGAGCAGAATTTCTCTCCTTTTAATCAGTTGAAGGAGTTAAAAGCTTGGTGAAATAGCCCAATGGCAGAGTTACACTAGAGACAACTGCAGCTGTGAAAGGGCTGTGTTAAGAAACAGGATGGTTGTGGTCTGCTGTAAGAAGTAATTTTCCTGTTGACTGTTTTTTTTAAACAGGAAGCTGAAGAACAAAGCAGCATTAGTCTTGGTGCTTTTAATATGCTTCAGATTTCAAATATAACATTCAGAATAAACAGATCAGGAAAAGATAGGGCTTCATGCAGCGTTTTATGTGACGGCCGAGAGCTAGAAATACAGGAGATGGGAATGTAACCGAATTCACGGAGAACCTCTGAAGGCGAGGCTGGCGGCCCTTTCGGGGGCTCC
>NW_008621250.1:47931-83791 GCF_000691845.1 Merops nubicus | reverse complement strand
GCACTGGTGAGGCCACACCTTGAATACGGGGCTCATTACAAGAAGGACACTGAGGTGTTGGTGTGTGTCCACAGAAGGGCGATTAAGCTGGTGGAAGGTCTAGTGCCCAAGTCCTGTTGAGTAGCAGCTGAGGGGACAGAGGCTGTTTAGTCTGACAAAAAGGAGTCTTAGAGAAGACCTCACAGCTCTCTACAACTACCTGAAAGGAGGTTGTGGTGAGGTGGATGTCTGTCTCTTCTCACAAGTAAGAAGTGATAGGGCAAGAGAAAATGGCCTCAGCTTGTGCCAGGGGGAGATTTAGGCTGTATATTATTGGAAAAATTTCTTCACTGAAAGGGTTGCCAAGCCCTGGAACAAGCTGCCCTGGAAAGTGGTTGAATCACCATCCCTGGACGTGTTTAAGTCTTGTAGCATGGACATGGTTTAGCAGTGGACTTGCTAGAGTTCGGTTAATGGTTGGACTCTATGATCTTAAAGGTCCTTTCCAACCTATTCTATGATTTTAAAAAATTTCAAACAAATATAGAATAATAGGTTTTTAACTTAAAGGGATTATTATAATGATTTCTGTGGAATACCTGAATCAATATTTCCCAGACTGTTATTTAGAAATTCTTGCACAGCTTCTGACAGCTGCTCAAGACTCTAACTCTTCCAGCTTGAAACATTTCTTGGGACTCCTCTGTATTTTGTTGCAACTGCATTCACCACCAATCACCAGCCATATGTTCATCTGCTTTTACATGAAGAAATTCTGCTTTATCTCTCTAATTATTCCTTCTTTACTATTGTACAGGCTATCAAAGGACAAGAAATGTTAGAGTCTTCTTCAAAATGATTATTTAACTTTATAATTTACCAATCACACTGGGAAAGCTGCAAGACAGGAACACTGCAGACACTAGAAGGGCACAGGTGATAGCTGACTCCTCTACATTGTGTAACATCTTACAGATCTCCTGTCTTCCCATAGCTGGTTAGACAGTAAGTGAACAAAAACTGAAGAGAGACAACACTGATGTGGGTAAGGATGCAGGAAGTATCATAAAAGACTCTCCTTTGGTAAAGAAGGAAAGAAAACAAACCAGGCTGGGATTATCATAATCAAAAATTACTTGCTCCACAGTTGGACGAAAAGCCCATAGCATACCAAGTCCCCAGTGCTACTAAGGAAGGCAGCTTCTCAGGATTTGTGAAGGCATGCATGGAAAGTGCTCAGATGAGAGAGGTATTAGACGTAACAATTGCTGCAAAGAGTCTCTTACTACATGGTGACCCAAAATAAAGATGGGACAATTAATAGAAAGAGCAACAAAATAAACTACATTTTAAACTGTTAAGCTGCACATCCCTCGCAGCATTTGTTGGGAAAATTGCTGCCCCACCCCCTTTCAAAATAAAGAACTGCTGTGCATCTGCAAGAACCTTAACTTCTACAATGATTAAAAATATTTCTCTTTGTAGTTCAAGGCTTAGCTGATGAGAATTATGTGCAGTTACCCACAAAAAGTCCCTGTACAGCTGAATCATGTTGCATGGTGTTAATGGCAACGGTTAATTAAAGCAATGGATCAAGCTTATGTACATCACATAGTTCAGAAGCTTATTTTCTCGTCAGAACAGCACCAAGTATGACTAGAACACATGCTTAACACGACTACAACACTGAGTAGTACGTGTATCAAGTATGTAAGTATGGCTTGCAATATGTTTGCTTTTGGCTACAGTATAATTTGTGTAAGAAAAAAAACATAGCTAGTAAATTTAGAATTTCAGTGCTTCCCACTACCTGATCAGCAGAATGCTTTAGTGATTGCAGTAATTGTCAGAGAGAGAAAGGAGAACTGAGAGCGTGCTCTGGCACTGAATGAAGGCTGAAGAGGTGATCCATGGCTTGAAAGAGAGGCAGATAGGGGAAGAAAAGCCATTAATTCTTCCTGAAAATTCAGAGGCTGGACATCTCAAGAACAATTCAAGGACATGGCACTATTTTTCCTTCCCCCATCCTTTCCCAACACCAATGTATGTATAACATATTTGAGCACTCCCTTACTTTCCATCCAGGAAATCCATCAGTGGCCTCAGGACATTATCTGCATCTTGTGCAACCGTGTTTCTGGCATTAGCAGCAACATTTCCTGTCCCTTTCACTTGACAGAGGATATCAGACATTTGCTTGACACACTCATCAATACGAGTCTGAAAACTGAACAGAAGAGAGAGGCACAAATAAGATCATCAGCGGCAGAGTTCTCAGCTCTAGTACATAATGTGAAATATTGCAAGCCCACAAACCATGCACTCAATTACACATTATTTCTTTTCAAGATTTGCTGCTCCTTTTCCTTACTGTATTTGTTATCAAGGGGCATGCTACCCACTTCCTTATGGCCACCCCCTACAGTCAGCCTGGCACCTCTGAACACTAGATGCAATTACATTTGGGAGGATTTTATTCATTCAGCTTGCAAAAAAAAAGATCCTTTCATGATCCTTTCCTGATTTCAAAAAACAGTTAATTCTTAGCCCAAAGCACCCTGCTGTATCTGTGTTTTCTACACAAGGTGTTCAACCACAAAGAATGGGACATCATAGGAAGCAATGGCACAGTGCAGGCACAACTCTGAGCACCCAAGATTCCACTGGCAGTAATCCATCTGGTTATGACCCATCATAGGCTAAGTATTTAAAAACAGAGACAACCTGAAGGCAGGCCCTGACAAAAACCACTCCCCTGACATACAGTCCATGCCATATCCAAGTGTCAAAATGGGATGCAACCAGCAGTGTCACTGTAATAAAGTGACATGCGAGGCATTAAAGCACAGTTAATTCTCCATCTCTTAGTGCTAAGAAGAGGTTCAAAACAAAATAATACAATGGTTAAGAATGATTAATGGATCAGCAGAGCTGTCAACATATCAGTCAGTGAATAAAAGAAAATGCTCTGACATTTAGAAGAGCAGTTACTAACAGAAGGCATTTAGCTAGCTGCTAACGGCACAGAGGTTTGAAACGAGAAGTCAGTGCTAGGAGCTAGGGTAAAGGTTTAAGAGCAGGTACACATGTTAAGAAGTCAGCTTTATATTTCTGTAAGTGGCCTGAACTTCCACTGTGTGCGCCAACTAGGACATCTGTGGGTTGGGTGGTTGCATACAACCCCTCTGACCTGTGATGCTCACCTGCTTTCTCAACCCCTCCACCTCTTTCCTCTCCTGCACTGCCCTCTAGTCTCATGGTCCCTTTTGCTCAATTCTAGCCTGCTCCTCAACTCCAGAGCTGTCTCTCCATGCAGCCTCCATTTTCACTTCTCTCATTCCTAGCAGACAGTGTCCTGTGGCAGTCAGCTGTGCCTACAAAGACAGCTTAAACAGAGACATAAGTCACATCAAATATAATAGTTCCAAGAATTTCCTGTACTGCTTACAGTCCCTGTTCTGTTACAGGCTAAACTCACCCTGCAGGCCTCTCAAATATTGCATCAGTTGTAGGGTCCTGCTTCAAGATACTGTAAACCCCAAGCAAGGGGATGAAAAATAAAATCCCTTAAAAGATAAATATTAATATAAGGAAAAATTGTAAGAATTTATAAAAAATGACTGATTAGTTGCTGTGGCAACAGCTTCACCTGAAAGTGAAGTTCATTTAGAGGTACAGCTTAACAGCAGCAAGTTAAAAGACAACCTCACCTATGCTTGTCAGACAGGGCCTTCTGCTCCCTAATTCCCACAGGAACTCCCTCCTTCACTCCTGCAGCCTCCAAGAACAAACAGCAGCTAGTCTTATGTGAAGAGTGAACCCTTTCAAGGCTCCTTTTCTCTGTGATATCCTTTAAAGCAGAAAATGTTTCTGTGTCCAGACATAATCCTCTCTCAGCACAAAGGTGGTGAGGCTCTCCAGATGTGTGCGGCTTTCCCAGCAGGTGCAATTATCTCACACAGACGAAGAAAAGTTATTATCTACAGCATCAGGTGCACACAGTGTTGTAGGACCAACTGTTTACTGACTCTGCACAGAATACTGTGGATATCTGTCTTACCTTCCACATTCACATCCTTTAGAAGATCCTATTTGTACAATAAACTTCATCTCTGGTTTTCATTCCCTATCACTGTTAAGGAATGACTGAAACATGTGAGTGGCCTGAATGGCTAAATCTCTTGATGGCACATGTCTCTAATACTCCCTGGTGTGTATGCTGATACTGATAATTTCTTTAAATCATATTTGCAAAGGTCAAGATGGTACTCTGTCTTGTAGCCGTGACACCGTGGAGACAGGTTTCAGATAACAAAATTAACTCCCTAATTACAATTTCTCCTTCATCCTCCAACTAATTATGAACCTTATGGATTCAACTTGGTTACAGTTTGAATCTCCATTTTGTTCCCATTACTAGCAATGGGAACTCCTCTCTTATCTCCCCACTTAGCTCTGTGTGATGAAATCCAAACAGCTGCTTACAAACCTCACTGTAATTTTTTGGTCATAAGTACAGCAAATCCAGAGATTGTAGGAGGCCAAGTTGGTACAATATGCTTTACTCCCCTTGACCATGTTTCATCTACACTACAGTTCATGCCCGCATTAATCTAGTTATGAAGTACAACATAAAATGAATGGGGTTTATCACGAGAAGTGGATGATTTTTAAGATGAGTTGTGAACCCTTGTATTTGTAGATTTTGATTAATTGACATCTTTCTTGGTTACTACACAATTGTTATGAAGTGGAGCCCATTTTTATCCTCAGGTAAATGGTAACGTGATTTCCAATAAAACTTAATTGCCACCAATTGCTCTGGCAACGCTTTGAAGAGTTCCTCCCCTTGAAACTTAAGAAAACACCATTCACTGCAACATTAGAACAAGCTAATCTCAAATTCAAACCTGTTTCCTTCTTACTTCAATATTCATTTAACAATCAGAAATCAGTCAGCTGTTTCATACCTTTAGAGCAGAATGTTTAAACAAGAATGTTGCTTCACAAATGCTAAGCTGGAAACTGCTTTCTGAGCAATAAAGGAGTAGTCAATTCTGTTACAGACAAGCACTACTTGCAGAAAAAAAAAAATCACTCTATGTAATTCAAATACATTTCACAGTTCAGAGATCTCCATGTTATGTTCCTAAGCAGAGCACTACAGAAAGGAGAGACTTTAAAAACTTTTCTCATTTCTTTAGATGGTCTCAGCATTTGAAATACCATGAATTTATGGCAAAAAGAAAAATATAATGCAGTTGACATAACTTTCTTTTCTCTTCTCAACCTGATTGAATGAGATTAGACAAAAGAAAAGAATTCTTCAATGACAGGACATCATTATACTCACCTGTTACCAAACACAGCACTCAGCTCATCCAAAACATTGTTCAGCTTCACCTGGAGCTCTTTGAGATGGTCACTTGCTTCTGCATCCAGCTGTGGATGAAAGAAGAGCACTTAGCTTGAACTCAGAGGGCACCCTGCTGGCCTTCACAAGTGCTCTTTTCCACTGATGAATCTACTCTTAATAAGCAGGTGAACTATCACCACTGTGCTCTGCCGGCTACGATGCTCGCCTCCACTACCTGCTGCTGTTACAGAAGCTGTGAAATTAACATTTGCCTGAATAGCATCAAGTGTTTTCACCAGGTTCCAATATCCTTCAATACCCTTCCTGATATTTGTGAAGTTGAAAAAGTGACTGTGAACTCCCTGTGGCCAGCAGAGTAAGCAGGCTGAGAAATCATCAAGCACTGTGTATTACTCTGGGCTCACGGGTCAGTTCAACTCCAAGTCTAGAAGGAGATGGGGCTTTTCAGACTGGATGTTATTTGCCCATGCAGTTCTCCATGCATGGTCTTGAAAGATGCTGTTTCACCTTCCACCCTGCTGTCAAGTATTCAAACTGAAGATTGACCCAGCCACGGCTCTCAGGAGACTGGACCTTAGCTATTTGGAAAATGCGGGTGCCACAGTCACCGCAAGAACCGTTGTGCATCAATCACTTTGGGAAAGTATAATCTCAGTTATGGGTATTAAGCACAAGTAGCTCTACTCTCACATGGTGCCAGACAGCTTTTTGTATACAGCTGTTCAGAGGAGACTTCACAAAACAAAGAAAAGCCTCAAGCACTACGTGGACATGGCTGACACCTTGGCACATGCTGTAAGAAAGTGCTTGCTCCATTATTATCAGCCCAAAGCTGCTTGGTTTTTAAATTCAGCAATGCCTTGTATTCCAGCTGTAGTCATCCCTCCAGCCTCAAAAGAGCCACTTGTGAACAACCTACCTGTGTGTACACAAAAAGCATGTTTGAATGATTTGGCATCATTTGCTTTTGAAAATGTAACTTGTAAAACAGATTCGCCTTTGTATGCAGGCAGGAAAGCTGCTTGTAAAACAAAAATCTCCCAGAAATGTTTGCATTTGGCATTCAGAGCTTCAGCCCTTACCTCTAAGGCAGAGCATTTATTTACAAATGTAATGAGCCAGATGCCAGTACTGTGGTTAAAAATCAGTTTAGATTTTTAAAGTATACCCACACATGCAGCTATACAGGTTTTCAACATGACAGGAGTTCCCACTTCTATATCCAGTGCCAAAGCCCTCTTCACATTTCTCAATCTGTCAGAGAAAGCCAAGCTTCACAGGATTTGGAATCTGATCCATCCTTTTTCCTGTTGCGTGCTGGCACGGAAAACTGACTCTATTAGGCATTTGAACCTGTGCTAATGAAACTCTTGGGCCAGAATTTTAAAAATCATTTAGAAAAAAAAAACTGAGCAAATGATGATTACTTATGCCTTATGACTTCAGGCATTGCTAGCTCTGATTATTTTTCCTATTTTACAGCAAATTCCTTTATTATTCTCTTGCTCTATGAAGGCAGAAGGAAGCTAATGTCGTGCCAATCAGCAGTCACTCTAGCCAAGTGTCCAGGTAACAAAACAAAACCAGCATCTGGTGGTGGTGGTTTTGTCTTGCCTCTGCATTAAACCTTCCCTTCCACTGTGTAAAGAGCCAGTGAGTCACAAGCTGTCTGGTTTGTTATGTACAATTAATGGCACTGAACAGTCCTCTGATTTTGGCCATTTCTGATAGACTTGGGGCAGGACCACTTCATGACTCATGAAAACACTTCAAGTAACTGCTTTTCCAGTTGATAAAAAAAAAGTCAGAAGAATTTGGCATCAGACACCTATTCCTCACTCTTACACTTCCTTACAAGCTATTAGATGCATGGTCTAGAGGATGTTTGAGGTCAGGATCAACAACTTATTTCTCTGATTCATGAATCATGCAATTAATACCTCGTTCTACAGTAAGATGACATGGAGAGCTCGCCAGCTACATTTAAGCTTCTCCTTGCTGTGGTACTTCTTGACTGAAAACTGACCTTGGGAGCAGAAGAATAGCTGACTGCCAGGCCTGCATTGCAAAAAAAGACAGCTGGAACACTGCTTTGCCAAGGTGATGAGCCCCATCATCTGTGGCAAGGAACTCTTCTCTCCTCCAGAACTTCAGCTCACAGCTCTCTGAGAGCAACTGGCAAGAGAGCTGCCCAGATTTAACTTCGAGGTGCCTAGCCTCGCACTCAAGAAGCCAAACCCTAGTGGCAAGCATTCTGCTTCAGCAACCACCAAGCCCTTTCTCATCCTAGTGAAGCTGCTGCCTTCTGGGCAACTGCTACTATGGAAGGAGGAGTCCAAATAACACATTACCCATAGGTAATGATGAGGTGTTGGCATACTTTGGCTTGAAAGCACATTTCAGGGTATTACCTGTGTGCAATTTAAGTTCATTAGGAAGGTGCCAGCAGGTGTGTACTACTATGTTTCACATACAGAAATTACACATCAGTAACAGAGTCCCTGTAGCATGTGCTATAACTGCAAACTATTTGCCAGCACACTGAAGCGCCGGTAACAGTGCTTGAATGAAACGGTGCATGTTTTGCTGTTGCTGCTCAGACAATGAATTCTAAGCACATCAGCTACTACTGATAGCATGAAATGCTGTTTGGACTGCATGGTAAATCTGGCTGGTAGAGTAAATCAGTAAAGCACCTTCAGCAGTTGGGTCACTCCCATTTGTCAAGTCCAGACCATTTCTATCAGAAGCTGGAACTCAGCAGGCTAACGATCTCCATTCTGTGGGTGTACTGGAGATGACTCAGAGAAGGAAAAGCTAATCAAAGTTCTCTGTGCAAAACCACTGGACAGTAGCCATAGTGAGGTGCCTTCTGATCTTTGAGCAAGTGCTTGAATTCCAGTAGAAATGATGGCTGGTACAGCCACAGTTCCGTAGCTGAGACTAAATGTGTGATACAGAAAACTGAGGTGCACAGAAAGAGGGAAGCGGTAACCCTGCACTTACATGGGAAGGAAGAACACGGGGCCCTTTTCATTTCCTGCAAAGATTTGGGACCTGGGACTTCAGAGAATCCAGGCCTCTAAGTCTCACACAAGCACATTCAGGGCTGGAACCTTAAGCCCTCCACTAATCTGAATGGTGCCATTTGCAGCATAGGGATGAGCTTCAGTTTAGATTGATCCTGTCCTGCTTCTCTCATGGATGAAATGGAACCATTAATCTAAGAATTTGCTGTGATGAGTTTCCAAATTTTCCAAGAGATGTCATTAGTTCTTCTTTGGTTTCTAAACAGACTGGCAAATCATGAGTCATCAGAACTGGAAGGCTCCTCTGTAGTTGGAGAAACATAGCTCTTGCCTTCTGGAAGGCTGAAGATGTTAATTCACATCTCAAAGCCAGAGAGCCTGTGAAGTCCCCAGGTCTGATTTGACATATTAGCAGCTAGAGAATTTTGCCCTGCTACCCTATTTTAGCTTTATACAAGTTACAGACTTCATCTGGCACCAGCTTGAAGTTGCTTATTTTTGCTCTGCATCCCTGGAAGCCCCACTCTGCAAAGGTGACTTGCTTGCACTGGATTTTCATGCATCTCCCCATTTTTCATAGGTTTCAAGAGTAAGGAACCTGGAGCACTAAATCCAAACATCAGCTGCCAGCTACTCAATTACTAGGGTGGCCTTAGCTATGGCACATGGGAAACTGAAGTGGAGTGATCAGTAGCTACCTCAAATCCTTTGAGAAAATTCCTATGAAGCCCTGGCTGTTTCTAAGCTGTCCTGCAATTTGTTATTCAAGTGGCTAACTTAGGATTTAAAACGCAGGCTAACCCTGTCTGAGCATTAAGAGGAAAGCTGCCTGAAGCATTAATTGTACAGATCAGCTTGAAACTGAAAGGATGAAAATTATACGATGACAATCTGCTGCTGCTCAGCAGCTAATTCTTTGGGTTCCCTAGGCAGTGCTTGCCTCTGATACTCACCTCATGTGATCGACTTTGGGGGAAAAAAAAGTGCAGAAATGTTTTAAACTAGGTTTCCACAACACATCTAGACTCCAGTAGTGGGCAATGCAGTGCAGCACCTTTTAATTTCAGTAATATGAGCTCATAACTCATGAAGCTAAGCAAAATAATGGACTGCAGAAGGCCATCTCTCTCAAGCAAAATAAGAAAGGCTTATTCTGCCATCAGGGACAGCACAGAGCAGGCTGAAGTCTGCAGGAAAACTGCAGAGATGGCTAGAAAATGCAGGTCACATTAGGTTTTATTAGATAATGTATGAGTAATTAAACAAACAGGCCCAAGTTCAAGCAAATACTAGCAATGAATCTATACAGCCCACTTCAGCACAGAGAAAAATTGCAATCTCCATTCTGTGGGTGTATTGGATATGATTCAGAAGAATCTGAGGTTTAAAAGGTATTCATGTATTCGATTTCTGTCCAGGACTTTCCCCCTGATTTCACTGTTTATTATGTTTTTAATGCTACCTGCCACTTCATAAACACTGCCTTTCTAAAACATGCTTCAGAAATGTCTGAGAATGCTACTGAGTCACAGTGAAGCTGTTTCAACCAATGAAAACAACACAGATGAGAAGGGAAATAAGAGTATTAATTATAAATCCTAAAAATAATTTAAGATACTTCTTTCTGTATGCACATATATATGTATATGTGTATGTACATAAATGCCTTGAGATCACAAGCACAGACTCAAGAGAATCCCTCCATACAGAGCTCTCTAATGCTCTTCTGCTGTCCTTACTGACTAGTAATGTTCACAGACCACATGATGTCAACACATTAAACCCAGAAATGCTGGGCACTTTTTGTCCTGTTCTGTGCCTTCTGAGTACTACTGTTGGAAAAACAACAAGAGAAGTGGGGACAATTGTACCATGTCCCATTTGGGGAAAAAAGCAGGCACTATGTCAAGGAGCTCAATCTCAAGAAATAGTTGTGGGCAAGCAAGCACTTCTGCTCCATGACATGCCACCACACTGCAGGGTGGCTATGGGTAAGCCCCGTCCCTTCACTTCCTTTGCTGCAAAAGGGAGTAAGTGATACAGATTTCACCAGGAGCGTTTTGGACCCACTGGCAAAGAGCACAAGGTAGCAGCTCAAAGCTTTCCAGAGTTGTGCAGTGCTCCAGCTACTATTGCAGATGGAGACAGATCTGTGAATCAGAACCAGACGAAGTCACAAGCACATTTTAACTAAAGCCAGTCCCTAAGGTCTAGTTTCACACATGGTGCATCCAACATATGTGCCATGGAACAGGAGCAATGGAATATTTGATGCCTAGTTCTCAAGAACACCTTTAAGGACACAAAAAGGTGAACAGTTCAAGACAGCTAAGACATACCACTACATTACTTTCTTGCTCCCCTAAGGAAGCAGTTCCTTTCTGGGTAGAGTAGTCAGGATAATGCTTACTTTTGTGCATGCTACTGCATACCGTATAGATTAATATAAATCACATCTGTCACAAAGTAAAAACCACACTTCCTGAAGGATAGGTAGGATAAAACCCATAGATGCACTACCAGCAGCATGTTCATCTACATGCTCTATTTTCAAAGCTGTTGTCTCACCACTTGCTACTCACTAGTCAGGTTCAATCTGCATGAGAAAAAGGACTGCTCAAACTAGGACAGGACCTTGTTTACTCTAGCTAAACAGAGGACCTGGCAGGTTTCAAGTTAAGCAGCAAACTACTAGATAGTCACCAAGAGGGAAACCCCTGGGGAGAGCAAATAATGCAGGCACCTAACACAGCACGATTTATTTCTGGTGATCAGCGGCAGCCTAATGAAGTGGACAAGCAGTACTTGACAAGAAAAGAAAAAAAAACAAAAACAATTTCCAAAACCAAGTTTCCTAGCATGTTTGCTACACTTCTTCCTGCATGTTTTATTGCTTGTAGTCTAGGCTTCTCTCCTCCTTTCAATGTCACAGTTCTGAGGACATAGTGGATTCATTACCACTCTTCTACCCTACCTACACCTCCAGTGGAAGGTTTTAAAGGGCAATATGCAGCCTAAGCCAGGAAAAGTAGCCAACAGTCTTAATAAATACCTTTTCTCTCCCCCTATTTAACACAGTATTAGGTGATATTTTCTATTCGAAACATACAGAAGTCCTACTTAAAGGCCACCACTAATAAAAATGGCAGCAAATTGATTCCTTAAGGAAAATTAAGTGCACATGCATTAAAACTTCATAAATCACTTCACAAACATTTCATCACAGGTTTATTTTTTCCTGAAAAATGAGGGTTTAACTACTACTGCTATTACAATTGGGAGCATGTTATGCTAGTTCTTGATGTAGAGCTCAGAAGTAGGATTGTGGACATCACGTGCCAAGGAATGACAGCAGTTTTCCTTGCCTATTAATCTGTTTGTGAGATTTTTGCCACTTCATAGAATTCTGCCACTGAGCACAAGAAAGATTTGAAACAGCAGTACAGGCAAAAACTGAGCTGCCTATCAGCAAAGCTGACTTTCCTCTTGGCATAGAGGTCATAGCATAGGCTCTACCACAACACAATACAAGAAAATGCACTTAGGTTTGAAAATAATTTTTTCCTAACATCAGAATCAGCAGTCTTTTCTTCATCTTCCTGAATCTTGAAAGGCAAGGAAAAAAAGAAGAGACAAATAAACAAAAGCAAACACATGGATTGTATCAGAACAGAAACAGAGATCTGGGTGAGGAAAACCTTATTTCTGTAAAAACAGCCATTTCAGAACAAATAAACAAATCTGAGTATCCAACAAAGCATGAGTACAGAACTCTTATTTGCATGTCTGCAATATATTGGACATTGGACATTTAGTGCCAAAGGTTTATATGCCATAAAAAATGATCATTTGGCACACATTTGGCATAAAATGTGCCACATTTATATGCCGTATAAAATGATTTGGTGTCAATGGTTCTCAGACCTACCCAACCTCAGAGTTACGAAACCATGAGCCGTGCCCACATCCAGCCCACATGAGCACAGCATGTAGCCTTTTCTTTCCTTCTTCAGTGCTATTCTGTGCTTCAAAATATTTGCTCCTCCATTTTATGACAAATTGAGTTGAAAAGTCTTCAGGCATCACTGTCCCCTCACTCTTATACTGCCATGTCTCATGGGGCAATCCTTATGACTGCAGTCTTCAAGAAACAGTACGATGCAAACAACCCAGTAACAGTCCATTAGGAATGAGTAATACTCAGTCTTTCAGCGCTCTTACCTCTTTACCACCCATGGCTTCAAACATCTTCTCCAGCTGCACCCTCAGTTGTTGGATATTGTTCATCAGGATGCACGGCTGAAGGGACAAAAGCAGGTGCTCAGGATGCCAACACATTTTCACCAGTGGTAAAGTCTGTGCCTCAAAACCCTTCCCCAAGTACCATCAGATCCGAGACTCAGATAAGAAGTAGAATATGCACAGACTTCAGCACTCAAATGTAAAAGGCAAGTCGTTTTTCCTTCAGCTTGAAATGAGATGGCCAGTTACAGAAACCTCAGACCAGGAGATCTATACTGTTGTATTTTCCTCCTTATCTTTATCACACGCAGAGAACAAGTGAACAAGGAATAAGTGTCAGGACAACACCCAACTCTCTGCAGCTCCTGCTACACCTTACAAGAGCCCAAGCTGTGCCCCCTTCAGCCTCTTAATGCCTCAATGCACTACTGTGAATGGTGTACATCCCAGATCACAAGGGGAACTGCTAGTCAAACCTGCATGTGGAGACACATCTGTATCCTGCAGGCCAACCCTGAGAGCAACAGTCATGGGCAGCCTAAGCAAGACATTCTTCCCTCTGCAGTTACATCTCTGGTACTCGTGTGGGAGATGGCAAAAAAAAAGGGAGGACAGACCCAAGGTTCAAAAATGCAAGGCCCTGTTTTATTCAGGACACAGAATTTTACTGAATTCAGGATTAAACAGCCAGATAACTGGATGACAACAAGAGTCAACCAATAGTGCTGCCAAGTAGCAGATCTACAAAGCAATCTGTTCCCATTTTTAATTTATTTTTTTTAATCACCACTGTGAAAGACAACCTATATAGGCAGAGCTGAAATTAATTTCAAGGGGACCTGACAGCCTTCAAGCCCTGCAAATCATCAGGACCCAGTTCTAATTTATGGGCAAGACAGAATTCAATCTGCAAAAGCATACTGATGGTGATAAAAAAACAGTGAAAATATTTACACCATGAACACGGTCAGGTACAACGTAAGAAATTTTGTTTCATCAGGACAATTATTTGATTCCTCAAGAAAGAAGAGAAGCTCAGCATGTCTCACCAGTTTCTCCTTGGAGCAGTAGGACTGGAAGCTCTTGGAGAGGATGTCAGCATACTGCATCAGCACTTTCCCAATAGTCTGCCAAGACAAGATATGAGCAGTGTTAATTGTCCTCTATCACTGCATGAGAACTCCAGGAAATAAAACAAAAAACCACCATATTGTTTTGCATCCCACCAAAGGAAGATAAACAGGTACATGTTGAGGACATTACCTTAGCAAATCTCCTATTATAATGAGCAACAATGACAGGGTCTGGGCACTCCAGCTTCTTAATGATCTCAAAGCTCTGATTGAGCTGGGTGAAGACGTCCACCACTGAGCAAGAGAACAGAGCATGCTCGGATGTTTGCTGGAACTAAAACAGAAGTACAAAGAGTCATTCTCAATGGAAAGATCTGAAATATACCCATTTCATGAGGGTCTCCATCTTCTGCTGTACTGGAGGTAGGAAAACTTTAGATCTTCCAAAACCTACACTTTCCTCAGAATTAGTCAAAAGCTCTCCAAAAGGCCCAGCAAAGTTATATAGAAAGTTCTGTTGGGATATAAGCTTACTGTCCTTCACAAACTACGACATGACAAGTACCAAGGAAATGCAGCATGATGCTGAGAGTCTTAATGAAATGCAGGGCTTGCCTGTCAGTTAATGAGGAAAGAGGGAGTGACTAAAGAGCTTTTTTTTTTAGATTTTCTTAACATTTAGATATTAAAGAGAATGCTTACATTAGCACCACAGACTACACTGCCAACATCCACTGAGCAAATGGGATGGCTCTTGTGATCCATCAGGAATACTCAGCAAATTAAGAATAAGATCACTCTGTCAGTGGATTAAGGTCACATTCTCACTGCATGACTAAGTACATGCAAACTGCCTTCTATTTCAGTTACTTCTAACAAACACAGAAAGATTGAGAGAGCACCAAGCCATTGGCTGACAGATTAACAGCAGCAGAACAAAAGACATAAGCAAACGATATGCACTGTGCTATTGAACAGCCCTCTATGGCCTGTAAAGTCCTAAAATAAACAGGTTTCACAGTTGTTTAGCAAGAAAAAAGAGCTGCATCCTCCATTTGTATGATAACTTAATTTACAGCAGTGGTGGTGGTTGGTTCTGGGCTTTGAAGGATGTAGCACCAAGACCTCCACTCAGAGACCTACGTACCCCATCTTTCTTATCTCTCTCCAGAGCACCATGTAGGAAATCTAAGGAAACATCTTCATTTTCATCCAGCCACTGCATCACAAACTGCTCAAACCACCTGCAGGAAGGACAGGAAAGACAGCAAGTTACAGCAAGAAACAGAGCACCCCAAACAGACTCAACACTACCGCTTTTTCACCAAGCCTCGTGAAAGCTTGCCACTGTTACTTGTTTGAACAGTCTTATCTGTGTGTGTAGCTGAAGTTCCCAAAAATATTGCTACCTGTACCCAAGCTACCAATGAACACGGCCTGTACCATCACTGGGGCTCTACCAGCAGACCACAGCATAGCCCAGCCTCTGCAGACTGTTGGTCCTGCACTGCTTCTGTACTCTCCTGTCTTTTCCTCTTAATGGTACCTTCCCTCTTTTTTTTTTTTTCCTCCTTGAGCACCACCTTTAACTTCACATCACCTTAGAGGACTTTGTCTTTTTCTCCCCCTTTCACCCATGTGCTAGAAAGGACAAGGGAGACTTCCAAACCCACTGCCTCTGCATGTCAAGACAGAGGGGATCCCGTCCTGCTGCCCATCTCGGTGTACAATCTTTCATGTGAGAACTGCAAGTGAGTATAAAGGGAGGAAAAAAAGCACCTGTTTTCCAGGGCCCTTCAGCCACTTTATCTGCAGACAGACATATTTCTGAATTGCCCAGAAGGCGAATCAAGGCTACAAGATTTCTCTGCTTTAATCCTGCTTTCTCCTTCCCCAAGCCTTCTCTAGAACACTCTCCCATTTCTATGGGCTGTTGATCTCCTTGTGAAAATGCTTGAGTAAGATAAACTTCTGGTGCTAGCAGGACACCTCTGCTAGTGCTTGTAGGAAGTTGGCCCCATAAGCAGCTCTTCACCATTCTCTTTTAAAGAAGCACAAACCTAGTTCATGTTAAGTGCTGGACCAACAGCCTTGGAGCATGGTCAGGACCCTAAAACAGGCAGGTCCTAGAGGCAGGACAGCAAAGTTTGTCTCTGCTCCTTCTCCTCACTTAGAGGAATAAGCCACAATCCAAGAAGTTGCTGAAGTAACCACTGCTGTATCTCAGGGAGGTGCCTTACACGAGGTGGTGGCTGGAACGAGCTCCTGCACTGAGCAAAAAGGCTTCTACAAAACCCCACCTTGGCAAAGTAGGCAAGGGGAGAAGCAACCTCAATGATGGGATCTTACAGCTGGCCATCCCACTGTTCTCTGCTCTGTGGGACACATGCACATAGTACAACAGGGGGTGTGTGTGTCTGTGTTTAGGCAACAACACAGCACTTACAACTTTATTTAAACGTCTGTCTAGGATCTGCGGTGTGCAAGTGCCAACACACCACAGCTGAAGCAAATCTTAATTTCAAATATTACTAAACAGCATTCACAAATAAGGGAAAAAAGTTCCCATGTGTGATTCAAGTCCACACAAAAGATTATTATACAAGCTTCACAGAGTACAGCCCCCTCTAAACAGGCAGCTGTGTTCACAGAGATTGTGCTAATTATGGGCTGAGTTCGCAACGAACATGAAAGCATGTGCCAGACATGAGGCAGATCAAGAGCAAATTCACAGAGTATACTAGAAGGCCTTAAATATTCTCTACACTTAGAAATATAAAGCACATCAATGCTAATATTGGAAATTTTAACTGACATGGTGTTAAATGCCAACAGCAACCTGTCTATGCAGCCGTATTTAATATAGACAGCAACAGTGGAACAATGACACAGACATATGGACTTCCTGTATTCTGGAAAAATTCCTTCTGAGCAGCACTTCAGGCTTCTAGAATTAAGCAGATTTTGGAGTCTGCTGCAAATTTCTCGATCTTTCAACATTTTGCTTTAAAATACAATAGGATATTTTAAAGTGACAGCTCAGTCCTCAGAGTAGAATGCAGACGGTTTATAAGGAATTAAGTACACATCTTCCACCTGCTTCACAGTCCCAGGCTGCAAGTTGCTGACTGTTTCATGTGTCAATAGGTCTGTGACAGGGAGGACTACCTGTTTGTGGTTTTCACTCTGAGAAGCAGAACAACCTCCTGATCATCATTTATCCTTAGTCACTGCACCACTGCAGTCATTCACTTTTGAGAACAGTCATTGCCCATTTTTATGGCTACCATATGTTGACACAGAAAATCAAGTGCGTAGGTATTTTACTGAATTACCAAACTGCCTAAACAAGGATGGCAAGGGAAGAGGTACTGCTGAGTGGCTGGTGGTGCGTTTGCTCCCTCTCCCATTAAAAAAAGCATTATCGACAGAAAGTGGTTTAATATGAATGCTTAAGTGCAAAGTGAATCACTTAGGTCAGCTCATGAAATTCTGCAACTACATTTGCAGAGCCAGCCTCAGCTTTGTCCTTTACTGGCTGGCAGGAAAACGTAAGAGGTATAAATCATCTATAAATACTTGCAGTCCCTGCGCACATTCAGGACAAAAATGTGCTTTGAGCTGTAACACAAACCTAGAGTTATCTTGGGCCAAATACCCCTTACAGTGTTTTACTATCAGACGGTCTTGGACTGCTGAGCAAGTGAGGCCTATGAAGGCAACATATCCAAAAGGACATTCAAAATTATCTAGCACAGGAACTAATAAAAATTATCTGATTTCATGCAGAAATAGCTTCAAAATGTTGTTATACAGCAAGTATCTTCTTCCTCGTCTGCTTCAACTATCGACCTAGAAGCAAACGCCGTAATGACTCATGCACAGCACACGAGGCTGCTCCAGAGACGTTCTGTGCTTGCAGGGGTCAGCACAGCCTGACTCCAGTCAGCACAGCCAACCCCTTCAGAGGAGGTTTGCACAGAATCCATCTCAGTCCTGCCTGCTGGGAAAGGGAGCAGCGCTCTGGGACTATATGGAAGTTTACCTCTTCTGGTTGCACAACAGTAACGAAACACAAAAGGCTGCAGTTTCAGCTTGGCCATGAGCCTGGTTCCTGTGGTCTCAGACTTCACAGGTGAATTAATCTTGTTCATTTGGTGTGTTGGTGCACGTGAGCACTCAATGAACATCCTGTGGGCCTTGGCAAGCACAGAGGCAAGAAGGCCAGCAAGGTTTCAAAGAGTAATAGAATAAATAACATGTTTGATGAAGTGAGCTAGAAGAATAAGACAGGATTTCAAAGGAAGGAATGCCTTCCCCCACCAGAGAGGAGGTAGTCTCTAGCACAGCTACACTACTAGCTGCATGCTAACATCAGTATTAAAACAGAACATAGAACACTAATTGACACATCTAAGCTGGAGTTTTTCAGAAACTGACACTTCACAGTTTTCAGCTGGCAGCTAAAAAACGAAGGGAAGAAATTTTGAATATCCACTCCCAGCTATGTCGCTACTTCAGTTTCAGAAGCTGCTGCTGAATTTCAGAAAATAAGGGGTGTATAAAAACTTCAGCTTCAATATTTTGGAGCCTTCACTTTATTCAATCATATCTCAAGGCTATCAGAAGCATGGTTTACCACAGTTTCAACAAGAAACTGAGTTTATGGATAGCCTTTTGTCCATTGAGTAAACACACAACTCAGCTGTTCTCTGGACAGCAGCAATTTAGTTTCATCTAAAGAGTTAACTGATGTCAAGAGTTTACTGACGTGCAAACCTGATGACTGGACACCTTTGTTAAGGATGCTTTAAGATCAAAATTACCTTTAATGTAGCAAATCAAAAACAGTGCTATAATTGATACCAAGGGTGTATTTCATGACTGGTGAAAGCTAAAGTTGAAATAAACATCACCTGTTCTAACATTGTGGTTATTTTACTAAAATACAAGAGTGAAATAACAAAGCCAACAGCTGCCAACATACATGAGCACTGAAGCTCTATCACAAAGGGCAGCAGAGCAGAACAGTCTGCAAGCGACCATAGAACAAAACTGAGCATTATTATCCTGATTACACAGGAGAAAAAGAGAGATTAAGAATATCTGATGGCTTGCCTGAGACTGCACAGACTCAGAGGCACAGCAAAGAGAACAGGGCTTTGAGACTGTCACTCCAATACCCTATTCACTGAGTTAATGCCTCTTGCAGACCTGATTTGTTCAGCAAGGCCTGTAGCCCAAGCCAAGCAATTAGGCCAACTGCTCAACTCTTATTAGTATGCAGCTAGCACCAGGCTTGAGGGACTGTGTGCACCACAGGACGGGAAGAGAATTCACAATGCCAAACTGGAAACACAGTCCAAGCAATAAAAAAAAAAAAAGGCTGCTGTCAGCCCAGCATGTGAGAGCAGAAGCAGTGCCTGCAAGATAACACAAGCAAGGTCTAGATGAAACATCAGTATTTAAGTTGTATGTCCAGACACAGACCAACTGGAGAGAGGTGAGTAAACTTCACTTACAAGGAAAGCTAGAAACAAATAGGATCCAGCAGAAGACTGAGAGGGGACGTGAGAGAAGAATTTTACTCTTGTGAAACAGGAACAATTTATTCTCCATGACCAGGCTGGTAAGACAGGATGTAACAAGTTCAAACCAAAGCAAGAAAGACTTGGAGGGGGAAAAAGGGGGTTGTGTTAAATTCCCAGAACCCAGTAGAGGGGTAACAGTGAAGCACAGGGAAAAAGCTGCTTGAAGATGTAGAGAAACCATCACTGCAAGCTTCTGAAAACCAGATAAACACTGGTCAGAGACAACACACCTGCTCTTTGCTTAGGCCAAGTGTGGGACTCTAGCTACAGAATTCTCTCCAGGTGCTCAGACAGCTTTCCAGGGTCATAAACCACCTTCAGGTCTGAAATCTACCACTGCTCTTTTAAGTTAGATAAAAGTTGCAAACAATTGCTTAGAGCTTAAGAGTGACAGCTTATCTCATGTTTCCAACTAAACCATCCAGTCTTACCAAAAAAAGAGAAAACATTAAGTACAAATGCTGTTGTGTGCATATACATGACATTCATACACACACAAAGCTGTATCTGTTAACACATGAACATAAGCATACATCCAGAACTGATGTTCAAGAATTGACCAAAGCCCATAGTGCCAACAAGAGGTGGCTTAAAGACTTAAAGTGCCCACACCACTGCTAAAGCTTTTGAGATCTTGGCAGATACTGCACAATAAGGGATTGAACTGTGGCATCGAACACCAGAGTGAACAAACACACACAAACACAGAAAATCAGGAGTGAAGAAATTGTGTATCATGAAGGCAGCCCCAAGAGAACCAACCAGCTGCCCTCAAGGTAACTCAAGGAAACAGATAGTGGGGGTCTACTGCAGGAGACAGAGCACACTCACGCTGGATATTCAGGCACTTTTCCCTTGAAGGCAGGTAGATCACGAACATATTCATTGTACAGCCACTTCACTTTGAAGTGTAAATTCATATAGTCTGCACTTTTACACAGTCTGTGCTTCTCATGCTCTGTAAAGAAGGGAAAAAAGCAGTTAGTTCTCAATTTACTACTATCACTGCATCAGGCACAGGAAGGTCTTATAAAGTGTGTCCGCCCTATGCAGTGGTTTGGAGAATGAAGCACCTATAAAGCCACAAAATCTTCATGGCACAGGATTTTGGCAGCAGGCAGGAGGTTCTTGGTGGTGGACCACCGAGGCTCTGGAGTTTATTTCTTTAGCTCCGATTAATACTTCCATTTGTTAAAGACTTTTTGGTTGTCAAAGCAATAAAAATAAAGCAATCACTTACTGCCTCTGCATTTAACGTAAGACAGTCCAAATTTCATCTTTGCAGGAAACAAATCAAGGAGAGCAAATATGTTGATTCTTCAATATAGGAAAAGGCAATACCAACACGTTACACTACATCCCTGAGTTAAGAGTAGAAAGCACCAAGTTCTTCAGAGTTTGACACTGTGAGTCACAAGCAAGTTCAAATGAGCCACACAGGATCTGGAGCATTCCTGATCCCCATTTTGGAAAAATTCATAACATCTTTCATTCAAAAGGCAACTGTTTTCTTATTTGTATTGCCTTCCTGAACACATCCACTGAAATGACCCTTAGATATCTACCTGCTGCTGAGCCTCTTCCTCCTGCCAGGTTTCATCATGTTTTTGCACCCTGGTTATGTCAGGACAATGCAGTTCTGGCCTGTATGATGCATGTAACTCCACATGACCCTTCCCACAAGCCTATGGTGCTAAAGCACTTGCCACATACCTAGATCTATGTTTCTGCAGACATATCACTCTGGACCCTTTCCCTCTCACAAGAAACGTATGTTCCATGTCTTCACTCAAGGCCCTTCACAGCCTATGTCCACACTACCACCTTTCAGCAGTGAACTCCTACCTCTGATCAGCCCAAAATCCCTGCTTTTAAACTACTTGTTAAGTTTGTTGTAAAGCATCTCAGTGCTTTCTCCCAAGCCACTCCTCATGTGCTTTCACAGGCAGCTCCTTCTACTGCAGTGCTTTTCTTCAAAGTCCTCCTTGAAAACAGTAAAATTAATTCCTTTTTCTTGATGCTAAGAGGACTCGGCAGCCAGCTTTTGCCTGCACTGTGATCCTGAATGAGCAGCTGACCAGTTCTCCACCACCACTCTCTCATGCTGCCTGTCTGTATCGACCTCGTTCTACTGCCTCACTTCAACAACATGAATACACTTTGTGCCAGGCTTCTCTGTCTGCTCTAGCACAACAGCAAGCTGCTAGCCCCATAACTATAGCGTGAGATATGAGAGTGAAACATTCCTGATTTTGCCTCAGGATCATGTTTTTTTCCCCAGAATTTAACTTCAGGCTCATATTCCTACATTTTATGTGGTTACCTCATTATTGATGTAACTTTCCAAGGACGTCACTGCTGACATGTAGACAGGATGCAACTATCTAACAGTGGAAGACCTTCTCTTAATTCTGAACGGCTTTAATCTAGGATTTCAGCACAAGTATCCAGTAACAGGGTACCTATATGCACACATAAGCAATACATGCTACAGATATCAGCAAAAGATATGTCTTAATGATGTAAAATAGCCCCAGCTTTCTAATCAGTTACCTGACAGATAAGCTTATCTTACCATATCATCATCTATTTTCACATAAATGTGAATTCTTGTAACTACTGAAAGAAAGAAGTTTCTTATTAAGGAACTTCTACATCTCTCTTGAGGCTTCAACAACATGCACAAGAATAAAGGCCAAACAACTTAAGAATTATCCAACTGAAAACACAAACAATTTTTCATGCATAATTATACCATAAGCCTTGTCAGCTCCCAAGTTGTGGAACACTCCAGTGAGTCGCTTAAAAAACTCTGTAACAGTGTAATAGAGATCTCATCCTGATTCACATGTAGCAGATCCACACAGACACAATCTCAATAAAATGAAACTCAATCTTTGTTTTAAAGAAATTAAAATGTGCAGTATCTGAGAGACATAGTCCCCAGGGGCAACAGGTCAATGGAAAAATTACTTCACATGTACCACTGATTTCACATGTACTACGATCCTCTGCTCTGCACAGGGAATTTTCTTGTACTGGAGCCAAGGAAAGTCCATTCCCATTTCACATTAATATATCTAGCATCTTCCTTGAGCACTAAGGAAGTATAAGCACACTCAGTGTCACAACTGCTGACCTCCCTCAAGAACAATTGCACAAGGAAAGGCAAAGCTCCCTTGGCAGACCTAAAACTGGAAACAAACACTGCAATAACCATGCCCACTCAGCATGCCTTGATCCCTGTGAGAGTGAGGAGATCAATGGACAATTATAACTTCATTAACTTTGATACACACTGCCACCCAGGTGCTGCTTCTGCATGGGGAAATCACTGTTTCTGGAGAGTGACTTGAAAGAAAAAAGGACTCCAATCAGATTTGTTTCCTCAAAATTAAGCAGTGCACTAAAAGCAAGTAATTCAAGGCTTTTCCTATTTTTTAGGACATTTAAAACATTACTAAGTTGCAGAAGAGGAAGATGCAAAGTAGCCACAGAAGCATAAGCCCAAGGACTGCTACTAAGACTACCTAGCCAATTAAGCAGTAAAGAGGGGCTTGGCACCAAGAAGGTAAACTACAGGCAAGTAAAAGAAAGGAGAGATCTTACCACCATAAAAGAGAACTTTACGTATGCGAAAGAAAGGTGGGGCTTGTGACAAAGAAGAGACAAAGGTGAACTGTAACAGCTTAAACATGCTGGAGGATAAAGCCAACAAAGCCCCCAAACCCCCTTATCCCCAACAGCTCATAACATCTGCCTTCTCCTCTTCAGAGAACCCTGCACAGTTTTGATCAGCTGCTTCTTTTATATGTTTAAGAGCACTTGAAGGTGACATGGAAACACACCTGCCAGAGGTGTACTTTGAAAACCGATTTTAGAAAAAAAGTGAAAAGTATGGGATCCATCAGTCTTACCACATTTCCGTTCTGCTTTATAACCTGCTGGCTTTTAAAGAGCTTAGCAGCAGCAAGAGCAAAAGAGGGCACAGATATTTTGAAGCAACTGCTGTGTTTTATCCTGAAAAGACCATAGAGTTCTGTAAGTCTCTCATAGTTCTCTGTAAGTTTCCTCAGCAGATTTTCTCAGCAAACCATTATCCTCTGGAGAAGAGCTTTAAGGGTCACTGAGGCCATATTATTGGACATTAATAGGGAACTGCTTCCTAGCAGCACATTGTCTAGTGACCTGTCCAGTTCTATTTCTCAGGAAGAGAATGGGACTTCCACCACATCCTTAATCCATGGATTTTCTCCTCGATTGTCAGCCTATTTTCCATGGGTTAACTTCTGGTAAATAATGTAGAATTTCTGCACAGAGACTCTAATAGGTACTTAGGCTGTTGAAGCACTAACACTTTAGACAGCTGGCATCTGTGCATTTGATCCCCCTTCCCCTTATTGGAAATGACAATGTGGCAGAATGATTTATCTCAATCCTGCCCACCAAATTTATTCAAGTCTCTCTGCCTATCAGATATGCTTCCAATTTGCAATTCTTCTAATGTGTCCAAAGAAGATTAAATGTTGCTGTCAAGGAAGACACTGATTTTCTGTTACTGTTTTTTAACGTTTTCCGAGTAAATGAAGAGCCAAAGCCCTCTTTACCTGGAGTGTTTGTGCTTCCTGGGTCACAGAGGTTTCACAGAGGACAGTGATAAATCTACTAAATCTGAGTACCAGTGGATTAACAAGGAGTCTGTGCAGCTGCTGAGCACTGGTCAGTGTCCCAGAGGTGGACACATCATCCTCTATACTACAGTATCTCCAGGCTAGCATGATCTTGCCAGCCAAACCTGGGCCACATTACATGTCTATCTGATATGTTTCATTCTTGGTTTGATGTGGAACAAGGGACATTTCTCAACATCTCATTGTACTGCATTCACAAGCGACAAGGGGAGGGCCAGGTCTGCTGTTCATGGTGCCCTGAGCAGTCACTGCTTTTAGAGAAGGACAAAACAAAGCAAGTGTGGTAGATCCTGGAGCTTCTGCTGTGCTCAGAAGCTGAGTCTCCTTAGGGCAGACAAAGGCATAAGACAGCTCTGCAGTGCACTTGCCTTCCAACAGTCAAACACACTGCTGTCGTGCCTATTGCAACCAGCTGCTGCACATGTTCTAAACAGAAAATGGGCATTTTGTTTGTATGACTTGAATATTCTACACATCAGCAACCTAACTCTTCAGAAGGCTGCCCAAAGAACATGTGCTGCAGCACCCACAGGCTAGCAAGACTTTTGATTCTGAAGCTCCTGAGAACTGTATTCTAGGTATAAATCAGCATTTATACATTTCCCTGCACAGGGTGCACGATGCACGCAGGCGTAAGCTCTGGCTGGGAGAGGCACCCGTGGTGCCACCCGTGGGGAAGAGGAAAACAACTCATGCAGCCAGGCACTGCTCTTGAGTTCAGAGAAATCCCTACCCCTCTGAGCCTCCCAACTCTCCTTGACACTGCAGACTGGAGAGCAATGTGGAAGCATCAGGGTGGAAGGAGGGAGGACTTGTTTCACACAGCCAGGCCCGCACTCTTTTTACACCAAAGCCGTCATATGGCCTCGAAGAAAATTCACTGCAACTGCAGAGTGGAAGGGACAGAGATCCTCAAGAGTGATTCGTATCACCCCAGACAGAAAGGAAGGAAGGGAGCCACATGTGAACTGGAGCTCTGACTTCAGCAGTTATTATTCATCAGACATACCCAGGACTGCCCAGAACTGCTCAGCGTATCAGGTACCATCACAAAAACCAACTGGAGAGACTAGTCAGAACAGGAGTCTCCTTGCAGCACATACCCTCCATTTCTGCAGCAGCAGTACAGTCTTCCGAGTCTTCTCTGCGAATCTGCTCATCACGGGCATAAAACTACAGGACACTAAAGCTAATACTAGCTACTACATCCAAAGGAGTAAAATATGGGTACCAGATGAAAGTCTTTGCCTACAAACTTTACCAAGAAGCATGAACTTACCACTTGGTGAGGTGAATGAGCTCATGTTATCCAGAACTTCGGAACAGAACATAAGGAAAAACACCATGAAGAAAGTTAGAAGCCAGTGTTATGCTCTGGGTTCTTGTGCACATTATCTCCACAAAACAGATTAGGTTTTGTTGCAGAGAGCTGTTGATGTATATAGGTCCTGGAGCACACCAGAAATGTACTCAGGGATTACTCCACAAACTGGCAAATACACGAGTATGAAACTCTTGGTGTAGTTAAAGTGGTAGGGAAATGAGTAACTCAAGTGAAGAAATGACAGAGACAAGAGCTGTGGACAGCTAATCTAATCGTCATCCTTCACATCACTTAATCTGTTTCCTTTAATCCTTTTTTTCCCCTCATTTAAAAAAAATGCATAGAGCTAATCCAATCATCTATATTTAAAATATATGTAGTAAGGTCTGTAATTGAATTATTGTAGAGCTTGCTCTAAATGTTATCTTCATAAGTTTCTAGAGAGCAAAGCAGTGAGGAATCATGCTTGCCTCAAACAGAATTCTGCACCCTGAGGATTTCTTGAATATATATTGGGAAGAGATAGATAGTAACACAGACTCTATCACTGTTCAGTCCTCCTGAGGGACTTGCACAGCTGGGCTACAAATACATGTAGGATGCATTTTTTTTGTTCAAAATGCAAACCTTTTGCTGCCCAGCAGATACCTTCGTGTCAGCTTTCCTCACCAAGAAATACTTTGAAGGGAGATACCCTTTCAGCAACTATTTGCTATGGACTGGTTAGCTCATGAATAGAAACATCAGGCCAACCTTTGTCTTATGAAGCTCTTAAGTGACCAAAAGGATGTCAGGAAAACCTAAAATAAGCCCATTCACCAGGGAGGACAGAGGTAAAGGGCAAATATTAGATGTGATCAGAGAAAAATCTGGGAGGCAGAGTTAACCTGGACACCAGCGATCAAATAGAACCATTTAAAAGAGAAGAAAAAAAAAAAAATTGGTCAAAGTGATGTCCCCTTTGACAGTAAAATTCACAGTCAGTCAGTAACTGTTTTGCAGCTGCATTTTGGTAACAGGGAAATGGAATATTAGAAAAGTCAACAGCTAGATCTGGACAGATCAACGTCTTATGGCTGCTGATAAAGGAGGAAGATGCAGCACTTTTAACACATAGAAAAGCAGACTGCATTATAAATTCCTGAGGGTGAGCACACAAGGGTAAATAAGGACAAAATGAAAGGGGAGCTAAAATGGCTGGCCAGAGCACACTGTTTCCAGGGAAAGTGAACATGAAATTACTACAGTTGCCTTATCTCTAACACACGAGCAAGTAGTGACAGTCACGACAAGAGACTGTTCAACATAGTTAGTAGGTCTCAGTCAGTTTTTGCAGTGTCTGTTCTTACATCAACATGACCTTGCAAGGCAAAGGCACTGTAGGGTAAAGGCATATATAAAAAGTGCCTAACACAGAAGTGAGAATATGTCATCCAGACCTGCTGAATTCAAGCCTAGAGCTGGCAAAGTGTGTTCCCCCACAGCACAGTCTCTACCCCTGTTGTGTTGACAGAGACTAAGAAATAGGTAGTCAAACTTCTTCACTTACAGAGCAACCATCCAGACTGTTCTGAAGAACAAAATGCAGGAAACTGTCTTACTGCCAGCATTTTTTTTATAACAGTCTGAAGGAAGACTCTAATAGGCCATCACTCCTGTAAGTGATCTTAGATCAAACTGGGGACAAATGGATTGAGCATAGTTTTGTGAATGCCCAAAAGCAGTAGCTGGACTTGGTTCTGGAATATGAACACAGCTGGCATGCCATATGCAGCACTGACACTTCTGTTTTATCACCTTATAGATAATCATAAAGCCTGATCCTGAAAAACACTAGAAAAACAACAGCTACTGAAGCTGCAGAAGCGATGGGAGCTGGATGTTTTCTGACCTTTGTAAGGAAATTATTTCTGGTGGTGTTCTAACAGCATGTTTCTGCCAAGGGCTTAGACTGTTTACATTGCACCATCCAGGGAACTACAGACATGGTACAACCCAGAGTTGAACTGCTTCCCCAGTCCTTTCTACCATTTCACATTGCAGAAAGAAGCTGCTGCTTACCTAAGCCATGGTATCTTGAGGTCAAAGTGAGCTTCTGGTTCCAAACCAGCTGGGATGACAATAAACAGCTTGCAACCCAGCCTGACACAAGTCTAGAGCTCATGCAGATTTCAGTCTCAATTTGCACCCATAAAGCAGCTGTCCACAAACCACTAGAAATCCCTTCTCCAAATAATGGTTAAGCCTTACTTACACCCAATGGGTGAGAACAAGAGATCATCAACAGCAGTGAGGAACTGTCTTACCTTCCATGGCATATTTCATATCCTGGGCAAAAAGACTCCACATCACCTCTGCACTGATCTTCCCAACAGCGAGCTCCTGAGGAAACCTGAGGGGACATTTGAGAAAGGCTTTGGCATTTATCAGAGCAAAGGGCCCTTCTTTAATCAGCTCTGAGATAAACTAGAAATTGAAAAGCTCAACATTACGGATGTTTCCTTCATCCTAGATAAATGACCAGGTGGAAATTGAAGATCACAGACTGGAGGACTCTGTGGTATAGATTAAATAACCTGAAAACAACATATCTGTTGAGACTGGTTTTAACTCTGAACTCCAGGCCCTGGACGTCTCTTCTAGAAGAGATGCCTACAATAAGTTTGGTAATGTGATCTCAGTGCCCTTGCAACTTCTTCCCTCTTCTTGTCCAATTTTTTTTTCCCCACTTTTTTTTTTCCTAGGGTTACTACACAGACAAGTGAACAATAATCAGGTGTGCCTGTTGTGTTTAATCAATGATCACTAGGGTATAATCTAGCTCTTTGTGTATAGTATCTTTTCAGGTAACTCCCCCTCTCCTGCCCCGTGGGACTGCTGCAGGAATACCCACCATTTAAACAGTCCAGTTTCAAGCTCCTTTCCAGTGCAGTGCCAACCCCACCCAGTGCAATCTCCCAGTGCTGCACAGAACACCACCTTCCTAAACCACAGCATAAGCTGTTATCACCATGGCACCACAGTCTGCATTAATGTGCATCTCAGAACTGCTCAACATCAGAAAAAACCAAAAGAACTCTCACCCCATTTTCAGGTGCCTCCCTGAGTTCAGGATTGTAATAATCAGGGTGTTTGTGTTCGAACGCCATCGTTACTGAACCTTTTGAAACTCTTCCATCCCAATCAAAAAGAGTTATTTATATAGACAGAGACAGATAAGACAGAAAGACAGACAGACAAGATAAGTACTTCTATAAATACACAAGTGGCAGAAGAGATAGAAAGCAGTTCAACAAATAAAGCAGAGCACACAGAGACTAGCATTAGCCCATACAGGATATAGAAGATTCTTACTGATTCAGGACTGGGGTATAAGAATTCTTGTCCTCTTCTATGATGGAAACTATCAAAGTGATGAGCTTTGGCCAGAAATCCAGGTTCCTGATGCTGGGGCCCTGTTCCTCAGGAGGAAGGTCCTGGTTTTTGTTCTGTGAAGGAAGCCAATGTGAATTTAAAGGGGAAATAAAAACCTGGAAAATGTAGATCACTATGTAAACAAAAACCTCTAATTATCCGTGGACTCTTCCTTCCCAGGAGTTTACAATTACTAATATCTAGTAGCAACCTGTGCGACCTAATGCAAGACACAGTAACACACTGAACCATGTTGCTTACCAGTGGCCTCTGAACCCCAGCAACCTTTACTGTGTCGTTTTCCACACCAAGAACAGGTCAGACTCCAGAAGACCTCCTGAGACAACATTTGCGCTAAGCTTGCCCCAAACAATCACTTTTTAGGCACCAGGGTTTATGACTATATCCCCATTGACATGCTGTGTGTGCATTACTGCAGAGTGGCCAGCAGAGCTCTTATGCATTAGAAAACAGTTTGTGTCGAGGTATCTCCCAAGCCCAGTGCTGGACACTGGGTTCTAGAAAACAAGATAAAATTTCACTGCTTGAGGTTTACCTAATGCTAAAGACACTTTTCTTATCAGTTGACATTTGCTCTAGCTGGCTTTTGCTCAGTGAAAGTTGCATCAAACCCTCCCTTTGCAAGTAAATGCTCAGGAAATAACTGAATTTGGCAAAATGAATCATAATTAGTGTAAAACAATTATTATCCTCCACTTACTAATTAGCATTCATCAGCTGATTACAAGTTTTGTGCGTTCAGAAGATAAGTCACTATTTTATTTGTGCTAGCTTTTTACATCAATTAGTATTCTTGTTATTATCTTAAGAAAATCAGAAACTCAGATTTCTGATTGCTCAGCAGCTACTCACGGGATCTGTCTGGTACTCGCGACTGTACAGCTCATGACAGTTGTTGAAAATGTACTCATAGGTGGAGTTGAGGCAAGCTTTTACACAGTCCTTCACCACCTGGCTGGCTCGGGGTGGACTCTGAAGCTCCTGGACCTGGCAAAGAGACAAAAGAGAGTCAAAACAAAGCACTGTTCCCAATTCAAATGGGGAAGGAACAAGTCACTGGTTTGGAAACTACACAAGACTTGGTGGGTTTGCTTTTCTCACAGCAACTTGTGCTATTAGTGACCTGGAAACATGAACGTGTTGCTCCCCTCAAGCACAAACCAGCAATGACAATACTTATGTCCCTGCAGGGTCTTTTGGAGAATAAAAGAAATTTTGAAATGCCAAGGAAGATTCTTGAGAATAAATACATCACATGGCTTGATGTGTATTTTCTGAGCCAAGTATACACAGATTCTGCTAAATTAGAGGATTTTGCTATGAAGCCAGAGAGTAATCTATACCAACACAGCAAGAATGTGCAACAGACTAGCTAAGCACATTACATCTCATCCGGAAAATCTTGCTGAAGACTCACTTACATGCCTCTAAATGCAGTTTCTTTAAGGATAACTTTCATCACAAGCTTTATTCAATTTTAAAGCACACCAGAATCCTTAGGGGCATGCCAACTGATACACCTTCTCTTGCAAAAACAGCTCTTTTCACTGTTTCACTCTTGTGTTGCTTTAGAAAAACACTGCAGGGTTACTTTAAACTAAGATATGCAGCCATCGCCCTGTGAATAAAACCATGATCTGAAACAATTTTGATACTGTCACTATCTCTAAATTTTTTCAAGGTATTTCTATAAAGCACAATTTCAATACATGTTGCCTGAATGAACACTTCCAAAGTAAAGTTCTACATCACTTACCCTAGAGCTTCAGAATAAAATTGTAAGCATTTCCTGAAATAGCTCCAATTAAAGATTTGCTTTGGTTCTGATAAGATAAAAACTACCAAGTAATATGCGCTAACCTACAACAGTATTTTAAATAAAGTTTAGAAACAAAAACGAGGAATTAAAAATAATCTCATTACACATTGCTAGAACAAAAAACTTAGCCACAGAACCAGCACATTAGCATTCATAACAGCACTCTTGGATGTCTACTGAGAGATACTATCCCATTTTATTACCTTAGCCTCCAAGAAATAAATTTAAAAATATTTACTAGATAAAAGACGGTGAATAGATGGTAGTGACTGAAAAATTTTCCAGACAGCTTTATTAGGAAAACCTTCCTACTGCTAGTAAGAAAAGAAAATTATCTGCCTAAAACCAGATAATTTTTTTCTTTTTTTTTTTTTTTTTTAAATTCTTTTGTGCTATACATATGACTAAAAAAACCCAGGAAAATCTCCAACTTTCACCTTCATGATGCAAAATACAGCAAAGTAAAGAGAAAATGTGGATGCTTATTACACTGTCAGCAGATGATCACTATATCCCTCAAGTGTCTGAAGCACAATGACACGAAACAATGGCTTAAAAATGGGAAATCAAGTCCTGTAGCAGAAAGAGAAGAAGCCCTGTTCCCACCCCCAGGCATAACACTACCTTCATCCTGAAGAAAGTGATGCTGGTCAGCAAATCCACTGTAGACTTCAGGTCTTGCAGCCGTTCACGGCTGCTGGCTGGGAAGTTATTCTGTTGACAGAAAAGGGAAATCCTGTTGGAAAGCACACTCAGATCCACACAAGGCTTCAAACATGTGCTAAATAAGGAAAGTGTCTTGGAAACGTTTCCTGCTTGAGAAGCTTGTACCAGTCAAAACAATGCTCAATAAATAGGGCCCTATTGCTGCAGAAGCTTATCTGTTTGCTTAATTAAATAGCTTCTTGTAGAAATTTAAAGTTTGTGGATGCCAGAAGATTGACAACCCTTGGTGGCAAGAAATCTTTGGCTGCAGAAGGAGCAGGCAGAGAGCAACAGCCTCACCAGCAGCAGCCATGGCCTCTTGCTTGAGGTTTCTTGTGCAGACCCTTTCCTTTCTGCACTCACTGCTTCATTTTTGGCTTCTCTTCTTAGACACCAAGATGGGGTGTATAAACAAACTTTCCAGAGAAACAAACTGGACTGAGAAGGAGAAATGAGCACTGTTCCCTCTGTGAAGTCATTGCAGCCACTCAGTACCCTGTAAGATCCAACCTGCCAAGATAACCACCTATCCTCCAGCACCTGCTTCACGCTAATGCATTTATTTTACTTACTCTACCCACCACGACGCTGCCTATACCCATAGCTTCCTCTTCCCCTTCCCAGGTTCTCCTGAAACTAGAAGTCTCATTGTCCCTTCCCAATACACCACATGCATGTGCATTTATTATGCATACGTATGCATGTAAATGCAAAATGATGAATGGAGCAAGCTTCGTTTCTTGCAAGAGACTCTTTCTGACCTCAGGCACTGTGCCCCTTCCTACAGTCCCACTCCTCCCTTCCTGCGTCCTTCAACAACGTTCATGTTGCTCAGCATGTTCTTACATTCAAGCTGATATGATTGGTTTTGCTGCAAGTAAAATAGCAAAGGCAACTTTCACTTGGATTGTCTCTTCATATTTGTACATTCAAAAATTACTAGAGACAAAGGTAAAAAGGGCAGAATAGAATAAGTTTTAATGTATTACTGAAGACTTGCAGAAAAATACAGTCTCGTGACAGCAACTGAGTACTGCTGCAGTTGAGCTAACCACTGCAAGCAATTTAATGCTCCTTATAACAATTTGTAGACACTCATTCCTAGACAACTCTACTTTTATAAAGTTACCGTGTCCACACATGGACTCCCTGGCACTTGGGGTATTTACCAAAACCAAACGTTTCCATGGGTCAAGAGTAAAACAAAAACCATTGAATGAATGCTGGCCACAGAATGCATGTTCTTGATTAGGAATAATAATCTGGAAAAAATAACATTATCTACACTGAAATTCAGCCTTCTCTATGCTTACGTCAGTTAGCGACCAACCAACAAAAAGCACAGCTGCCATGCATACAGAATAACTGCACTTGCTGACAAAATATTTTTCAAAATAATTATTCAGAGGGTGACTTGGAGGCACTCCTGAGAGGGCTCCACCTTTCCCCTCCTCACCAGCCACCCTGCTCTGGAAAAAACACACACTGGTTTGACACTTTCTTTTTCACAGATCCACACCACTGGTTATTCATTGTTTTAAGTGCTTGCAAACATCTTGATTAAATTAGGGGAATAGCGAGGCTTAATCTGGGTAATTTCAGTTGTAAATTGCCATCTCCTGTCTGGAAAGCTGGAAACTAACACCTTTTTACTTCCAGACCTTAACCTGCCCTTCAGGGGGACTTAAAATAATTACTAAGAGCTCCCAAATAGCTTCAGCCATTTCTCAAAATATACTGCCAATTAGATAACATCTGAATTATTTAAACTACACAAATCTTTCCTGGCCCTTTATGTAAGATCTTACTTGTTTGTCCAAAGTTTACTTGCAGTAACCACCAGAAAGCAGCTTTTTCTGAAGACCAAGGAATAAAAAAGGCATCACTAGTTCCTATTGCCACTGGCTGATAATTTTCCCTCTGCAACTTCGTGACCAGTGCTCTCTTTAGACTTTCTCTTGCTAGTAATGTGGTTTTAGAATAGCTCTTTACATATTCCTTTTATCTTCTTTTGCACCTTGCCCCTTGTCCTCCTAATGCACTTTTTCTCTTAACCTTCTGCTGTCTCCCTCCTCTATATGTTTTACTGTGTTTCAGATATATGCACTAACCAGAAGAGGACCTACTTTTAAATAAATAAATAAAATCAAAGCTCACATTTTGCCACCATTTAATTTTTTTTAAAATGAATTAGTCATTAATTACACAAATAGCAAAGAATTAAAAAAAAGCCAAGCCACATGAGAAGAATCTGTCAACTCTAGTGTGGCAACAAAACAAACGAGAGGCTTTGAGAAGCCTGATGGACCCCTGCCAACATTCAAAACTCATCCCTTCACAAGGCGCTGAAGCTGGGGTGAGGTCTCAGCTTCAGAGCCTATTTTGTAGATCCAGAGTCAGGGACAGTGATTTGAGCTTGCCAAATCTAAAACAAGTGACAACATGTAAGATTTACTAGGAGAGAACAAGTCTGTTTTCCCTTTGTAGGTAATATCTGCAGAAGCTGAAAAGAATAATTCAGATTAACTAATCCAATCTAACTTGTATTTCTGGGAGAGTATCAGGGATGAGCACAGTTCACAGTCTTTAAATTATTTCAGAAGTCTTTAGGATGTTATAGTGGAAGAAAAAAAAAACCATGGTTTAAGTTTTATCCATGAGGAACACAAAATAGTGTATTTCAGCAACAAGCTTGTTATGACAATTCCATAAGACACACCTACCCAAAAGGTTAGAAATGTAAGAGGAAACCAAATAGTGTGTTTCCCCTCTGCCCACCAGAACGCCTGAAAGGATTCTGTTTATTCACACTCACCCTGTACATTGAGAGATCAATCCGAAGTGAATTATGAAGCTGGTCCAGAAGCTTCACAAATCGTTCTTTCTGTTCAGCAGAAAACACCAGTAAACATCACATATCATCACTGTCCAATCAATGTTCAGAGTAAACAGTAGGATAGCAGGGAATTATTGTCAAATCTTAGGAGAAAGGGAGGAAGCAATATGGATGCATAGTATTGTGCAAACTATTTTCTTTCAGTTCTTGGATTTACTCTTATACTGTAACTGTTTCTGAAATCTGTGTGACTTAATAATAGTCAGAGAAATCCTCCATTATCATCCTGAAGTAGAGGCAGAACAAAAACTCCTCCGACTTCTAATGTGTAATTTGCACCAAACTTATATCTAAGAGAAAATATTTATTCAGAGATGAATAAAGGAACAAGCAGAAAAGGGCCTAATTCAGAACAATGAGACAGCTCCAAGATCTTATCTATTAGTTCAGTGAAAGTATTACATGCTTCACTTGAAGATGTCTCCATACTGGCTTCTGACTTGGCATTGCAAACACCTCCTCACTCAATTTATAAATTCTCAGTCTGATAGGAATCATCACCTTTTCCGAATACTTTACTAGCATGCTCAACTCCACCACATTATATGAAAAACATATTAACTACTAGGGGGATAGACTTGTTTTGTCTTCTTAAAGTTGCTGTTTTTAAAAATAAGGTTTTGAAATTATCAGATCACAGGGTATATTTTATCAACAGCATCATCATGCAGAGCTTAGTATTATTTGCTCGTTCCATACCATTTGTGCTCCAGTGTAATCTGAACACAAAGAATAAACAACACAATGCATTACACTAATGAATTTCTAAAATGTGTGATGACGACAATAAATCCATGCTCTTTGTCCAGTCCATAAGAGCTCCACAGCTTCCAACTCCTCATAGATTTAATATTCCTTAAACAGAACAAGTTATTTATCAACAGCCAGAAGCACCATAGGCAAACTACGGACGTACAATTTTACCATCACCAAACACACAAACATACCCCAAAATTGGAGGCTGCAAAGCGATCCGAAGCAGACACATTTGTGGAGGCAGTGGTGTGCGCATAATAAGCATTGATATTGGCAAGTAAGGTGCTCATCACAGCTGGCACGCCTGGGCACATGTATTTAGAGGAGAGACATGCAAAATGCCTGCAAAAGGATGGTTCTGTAAGTCATTCTGGTCTCTTCTGTGTAGCACAATTTGACTATTCGTTTAAAAGCCCCCTTGCTCCGACGGGCATTATGAAGAGATGGAAGTCATGTTTTCTCCCTTCCTATAAGAACTCCAGCATCTCAGAGCTTTTTCAGAAAAATGCCATCTAGACAACAGATGTACTTGAAACATGAGAAATTTATCCACTACAACCTTTTCAAGATTATAAAATAGCTTCTCAACTATTTGTTGCCAACAGCTTGTAACTTCAGTGATAACCCGAGTCCTGATACCAATTCCTAGACACAAGGAAATCCATACAATTTGCTGCCACTCAAGGCAGCCACAGGTTCTGAGGTGGCATGAGGCAGTAGCAAAGACCACAAATTAGTATTTCTGTGCTGCACTGATACATGAGTCCTTGGGGCTAACACCTCCAGCCTGCAGGAAACATGCATGCTTGTTTGCATTTTCCCATTGAACTGCTCTCACTGAAGTGCAAGGAAACCTCCTGCAGGAAATATCAATATTATGCCAGAAATGTTGAGGCTTGTGAAATGATTAAAGAATCAAAGAAAATCTGCTAGGCGCTGGGGG
>NW_008621250.1:19666-47900 GCF_000691845.1 Merops nubicus | reverse complement strand
GGGGCTGTGAAGGGGTAGGATGTCAAATAATGTGTGATACCATGGGACACGGCAATTAAAGTTCATTCCAACAGATGAGAGAGTTGGGCCATTTGAGCCATCATCCTCACTGAGCTCCCAGACTAAATTTTGGAACTATTTTATAAATTTAGCTTTGTCCCTAAGGGATTCATACAATCGTTTGAATGGGAGAGGACTGCAGGAGGTCTCACCCCGCTGCAGTGAGCAGGAGCATCTTCAACTAGAGCAGGTTACTCAGAGCCCCATCCATCCTGACCTGGAATGTTTCCAGGGATGGGGCATCGCCTACCCTTCTGGGAAACATGGGCCAGTGTTTCACCATCTTCATTGTAAAAAATGTCTTTCTTGTATTTAGTCTGAATCTGTCTTTTTTAGTTTAAAACCATCACTCTTTGTACTATCACTACAGGCCCTATCAAAAAAGTCTGTCCCCATCTTCCCTACAGGCCCCCTTTAAGTAATGAAAGGCTACAATAAGTTCTCCATGGAGCCTTCTCTTCTTCAGTTGTACAGTGTCAATTCTCTCAGCCTGTCCTCATAAGGGGAGGTGCTCCATGTCTTTGAGGGACCCCTCTGAGCTGTTCCATCCCTCTGATTCTTCACAGACATTAGCCTCTCTGCTAGTTAACCTACAAATTACTACAACCAAGAAAGCTCCAGTGAGAAAATTTCACAGGAATTCAAAAGTCACTATTTCAGACAACCACAAAGCTGATGCCTGAATGTTAACTTGCTTGCTCCACTACACTTATATACCAGTTGTTCACTTGGGTACTTGGTAAATAAAGATAGATAGAAAAAATGGCTTTGTTTAGCTTGAAGAAAATACGCGGTGTAGGGATCTAATAAAAATTTTGACTACTTACTCAAGAGAGGGGAGGGTTAGTGAGAAGACTGAGTCATGCCAAAATCCTTACAGAGGGAAGACTAGCAGGTAAGCAGCAATATGCAGCAGTTACAGCACAGGAAATTCAAAGCAGGATTTTTACTTTCTATTTCAACCAGTTATTTTTTTCTACTGAATAATATAGTCTCGAGGACAGCAGGCTCAGAGATGTGGTGGATCTCCATCCTTGGAAATTTTCAAGAAACTAAAAAATGCCCTGAGCAGTCTGGTCCAACTTTCAAGTTAGCCCTGCTATAAGCAAGACTAGATCACTGGAGATATCCTCTTCCACTTCAGCTTAAATCAACAGGCAGCAAGAGTGCTTGCAAAGTGACATAAGTACAGATCATAACTCATCCAAAGATCTAGACCCCAAAACTTTCATCTTCTAATGTGAAAAAGTTCACTTTTTCTTTTCCTATATTTAGTATTACATTTGAAATAAGAAATGAGCTAAGCATAGCACTACTAGTCTTTAAGAGGAAGAATAGTTAATCCAAAATCCAAGTAGAAGTATAGTGACAAGGAAAACGCTCTTTGAAGATCAAGAACTGCATTAGCCTAGCTCCAAAGAGGACAAATCAGTAGCTCAATTACTCAAGCTTCCCATAAATGCCTTCAGCAGTACCTAGGAAATTAATCACTTCAAAGGACTGTATCAATTACCACAATAGACAAGCAGGACAAACAGTCACTAAACAGCACCCTTTCTCACATCAGAAATCTTCAGTGGGATCCTTGACCAGTATCTTTTTAGCAGAAGAGTGCTGAAATAGGTATTTTAGAGTCTTAAAACAATAATGGGTTCAGCGATCAATAATAAAATATGATCACTTACACTAACAAAGTTGGTGTAATTCCTTAAAATTAAAGGTGCTCACACAAACTGCTCAGATAGGTGCTTAATTTCAGCTCTTTGTGAGACATTAATTTCTAGACTTTGAGGAAACTGGCAATTCAGAGACAGGGAGTCTATTCCTGCTCACAGTGAGCCCCACAAGGAGCTGCTGTTATTGCCAAGCCTTCCATTACCACCACATTTAACCTCCTAAATATAAAGTCTCATCAATTAGTTACACCAATTATCTGCACTAAAGACCACACAAACTGCATCTTACGTCATGGCCTGGTATATTGATTCAATGCCGTAACGCATTGCAAATTCGTCCACGATCTCTTGAGCTGTCTCATCAAAATACACCTTCCAGGCATCATCTCCTTTGGCATCAGGGATCTTCACCACCCCATTCCCTTGCACATCTGTGAGATGGTGAAAGAGATTCTGAAATACAAAACAGGAATGAATTTCTATGGGAGCTTGCTGAAGCCTTGAAGAGCCTGGAACTGCCAAGAAGCTCAGACTAACACAAATTTCTTCATTCTCCCCCCTCTTTTCTTCCCCCTACCCACTACATATTTTTCTGCTTTTACCTTCTTTTCGAGTGCTCCTAGCTGAATTTTTTGCATGCATACCTACACCTTTACCCAGAAGACATTGCAAGCAATGCAGAGGAGTGTTTCAATGCAGTGAAACCAGGCTAATTCACTTCCTGAAACCTACATGTTCCTGTCCTCAGAATGGAATGCCTTAACATGGACAAGCTGTTTAAACTAGCTGAAGTAACAGCTCTGTATCAGCTGTTACAGCTTTGTAATTATTACACAGAAGAGCAGTCCAAACTGAGGGTTTTTTTTCCTGAAAAGGACATCCTTAAGACTACTCCTAACAACTAGACACTTGCATTATTATACAACACAACCTTTCACTTTATCTAACACTGCAAAGGCTTTCAGCTATCATTGTTGTGCAGAAACTGCACATTCAGTTCAGCGGGTTTCTCAGTAATCCTCAAATTCATATCATTTAGAGATTCATCAGCCTTTCAGACAGCTGGCTCCCTGTAGTAAGGGATGCAAAAGTCTAATGATCTCATTAGGGACTAGAGGACTCTGCTTTACACTATTACTTTTCCTGATTAAATTATTCTAATTGTAAATCATATTTATTTTGTGAAACACAAATGAAAGAAGGTGATAGCTTTAAAAGAGACAATTAAAGAAGGGCAGCAAGTTATCATGCATCTTCAGAAGGAAAAAACTGAAACAGCTTACCAAACAGAAGTCATCACTGAATTAATAAATAATAAATATGTGTTGAAGGACACAATAGCCCACTACATGAAGTCCACTGATGTTTTTCTAAGCTTTAAATCTGTCTGTTCTCTGCTAAGGCCAGAAGACACCACAGGGCTCATCTAGCACAGCGTCTGGATAAAATACATTGCTGCCACAGCTGAACATTCCTCACTGCAATATATTTGTCCTCCTTTTCTAACCTGAATTTGCTTAAACCTCACTGCACCTCAAGATATTCTTGTAGATCAGGTGAAAGGGTCTCTGACTACTCTTTCTTATTCAGACACTTAGAGACTGACCTTGTCACCTGCCTCGTCTTTGACAGACAGACTGGGCACTGTGCATGTCTCCAAGACAGGGTTCTCCCTTTCGTCCTTCTCACAAGTCATCTTGGGATTTCTCCCAACTTCTACAGCACTGCTGACCCAGCTCTGTCCACCCCGAGACAGGTCAGTACCCAGTAACCTCAGCTTATCTCATGTTCCCCAACAGCTTTTCATAGCTACACATCAGTGCAGCAGCACAGAAGAATTTATTCCACAAATATCAGCATCATTCAACGCCCAGAGCCAAAGCCCTCCCCAGATCAGAATCATAAAGCATCACAATACACCTTCTCTAAAAAAGACATAGGTGCAATACATGCTGAAAACATCACTTGAGGAAATTCAGCGCTTAAATCAATGCCTGATCTCTGCCTGACAGCAGCACAGCTGTGACAGTGGAACAGACTGAGCCAGTCAGTCCCCAGCATGGAGGAGACAGCCTAAAAGCCTTCTTTTTCTCCTTGACAAAGGCAGGTCTGATGATTCAGTGTGTTCCCAGACCCGCATAGCAGGGAAAAGAAAGCTCATCTAGGGCAAAGAGAAACAGGTTAGGAAATGGCTTTTTCAGTAGACAGGAGGAACGTGGTGGTGACTGAGCTGAACCTGTTTCTTACCTCGTGAAGGCAAGTGTACTGAATATGATATGGAGCCACCTTCTCCTCGCCTTTGATCTCAACGCTGATTTGCAGGCGAATAGCCCCAGACACCGCAGACTTATCAGTTCGCTTCTCTAGAAGGAAAAATCAGCAGCAATTATACAACTTATTCATATTCAGAGCAGAAACATCTTGGGGTGACAACACTGGAGAAGAAACTGCTGGAAGCTCAGACTGGGCTTGTGGTCAGTGTCACTATTGATAAAACTGGCTGACTTTTTTCTTTCAAAATACTGAATATTAAGTAGAGATCAGCAAAACAACTGCCATGATACACCCTCAATATGACACATCTAGCTAGATCTATGTACATTTCTAGACATTAGAGACAGCCTTCCTGACAGCACATGTGCTACAGGGTCCTGGATACAGTCATCTGAACAAGAACTGCCAAGGACAGATACTTTTTCTGACAACACAGCTGACTGATGTGGAATTTGTTCCCAACTTCACCACAGTCCTGACCTTCTTGGAACTGCAGGTTGTCGCTACCAAGATTTTGGACCTCCTAGGATTACTACTAAGCCTGCAAATTCAGCACCATCTGGCTACTTGCCAGTACTTTCTACACTGCTCTATTTTTGTCATTGAGAAAGGTCTCAACAACTTCCTATCCCAGTGCAGTACACTTGCAGGTCATACAGATTGGTAAAATTCTAATGCTGGCACAAAAAGGGGCACAGGCATGAAACATATTTCCAGCACAGGTAGAATTAACCGTGCTCCAAGCATTTTACCCACCATACTTTTCAATGCCTGACAGGAAAACCCATCACGTGACATGTTGCACTCCTCTTCATTTTAATTGGGATTAAAGCCTCGCAGCTACTCCACAGCACCATCATATTCCCCTTGAAATCACTTCAGGTTATGGGGTGGTGTTTTTGTTGTTGTTTCAATTTTTTTTCCCTTTCTCTTTTTCTTTTTTTTTTCCCCCCTCTTTCTTGCAAACCATCCAGGTGCAACCAAGAGCTCTAAACGTTCCCATACCATCACGTGACATGTTTCCATCCCAAAGCCCTGCTCACCAAGGTTGTACCACACATCCATCTCTCCACTCAGGGTACGGACTTCAATGATTGTCTGCCCCAGGAAATCATCCGACTCGCGTTTCAGCCTTTGCTTGACACGAGACTTGATGTCATCATCTTCATCCCACACTCGCACCTTGATGCGGTCAGAAGAATTATGGCACTCACTACAAACAAGACAGACAATGTTGAAGAGCACATAACGCAGTCACCATTTATATGCCACATGCTTCACGCTTCTCTTGACCTGCTTGTCCAACAGTAGAAGGATGCCTAAACAAGAAGTAAACAACAGCCTGCTTATTTAAAAGTGTAGCTCGCATCTGATAGAAATTACACAACTGCTTTTTGGTGTGCTCTAAATGGTCCTGTGCCATGACAGATACTGCACCTCAGAGGCTTGCTGAAGGAGGGCCCTGCCCTGATGGCAACCACTGATTTCAGACTTGCTAAGCAGCAGCAACTCTCCTGCTTGTCCTTACTCTCAGCAGCAGCTCCCTGAACCTGAGAATCCTCTTCACTGTTGTTGCCGTTGCTGCGGAGCCCACAAAAGCCTGGTGATAGCTAGGCTGGTAAACTCAGCATAAACACACAAAAGATGTCACTGAACATCTCACTGGTTTCTGATAGCTGTCCCCATCAATGATCTTCTGCAGAGGTGTAGGCATTGAAGGCTACTTGTGTTTAGGCAGGTGCAGTATCTAGGACAGCAGAGTCAAGGCCTATGACAAACACCCTTCATGCTGTTTTTTAAGGAAAGACAAATAGCTCAGGCGAAGGTAGCTCTCTTACTTCAAGATAGTCACAAAGCAGTAGTGTATCAATACATTACATTAATACCTTACAATCAGATGATACACACACTGCCTGTGCCTGGGAGAAATGGATGGGATACAGTAGTTATCAAGTTGTCTTTTAATTACTAGAATTGATTTGCCTATTTTTAACAGCTCAGACTGATACTTTGTGCTCTGGACAGATGAGTAAAGACATTTCCATTAAAAAACGCAGTTTACTGTTTGCTGAACTGGCACTCTCCAGTTTAATGCAACAGCCAAATTTGCAGGCTCCCCCTCTTTTTAGGTGTTCAGATATCTTCTGGAGATCCAAACAGGCTCTTGGATGTCAGAAGTGGGTAGAAGAACCTTATTATAAGAGCGCTGCTCATTTACAGGGCATGCAATACAACAAAGCAATTTGAATGCTCATACGAGACCATGACAAGGGTGATTACTCACCATAACCACTACAAATGTCTGCCCTCAAGGAAATAAGACCTATGGAAACAGGCAACTTCTGCTGAAGGCCTGTTTTCCAGCCTTTTTAACAGTAACATGCTGCATCTGTTGCTAAGCAACAGGGAGAAGGAAGAAATGGGTCAGAAGAGATCCGCTAAGCCCGGTCAATAAGATGTGGCAGTGACTGGTACTTGCATACTCTCTACCAAGAAATCATTCGGCTCCTTTTGTCACCACTGTGATTCAGGACTGCTTAGCAGACGTCCATGCAACTCCTACTGATTTTTCCAGCACAGAGGAATAGCTGAGAATTATACAGAGAAAGTTAGAGACAATCCCATGCACCTCTGATCACGGGCAGAGAGCATCGCTGCTCCCTGCCTTTGCTGTGCAGCCAAAGCTGTATTTAGAATTTGGAAGAAAGAAGGTTCAGTGCTTTTTCAGTGCTCCTGCCTTTATTCTATCCTTCCTCCTCCTCTACTTTAAGGATGTCTTTCTTTAACAAAACCATGCAGCAAGCATTCAAAAGCAGGGAACACTTGAACTGCTGCTCTTTGTAGCTCAGGTTTATCTGAGTGCATTGCCACATCTACCAGCAACACAGCATAAGCAAGCAGAAGAAATGCTCTGCTCCTGACAGTGTACTCATGTACATCCTGGCAGTACCACAGAGACTCAGTGTTCAGCAGTGCATGGGTGCCTAAAAAACACCAAGTGGCACACAGTGCCATTTACAAAGAGCCAGCAGGTTAGATGTGGACTTCTTCAGACCTCACCTTCTGGCACACTGTTTGTTAGGACTACTTGGAACTTTCTTATCTACCAGTGGTCAGAAACTTGGTCTTTCCTTTAAGTAAACATTCACTGTTCAGACCTAAATCTACCTCAGTGGCCCCACATGCATCATCCGACACTCCTGGAGTGGCTGTCCCTCATCCTTCACTTTGGCTGCAGCAGCATAACTCACTGCTAAGTACTACAGGAAACTTTCCAGAGATACTGAAAGCTACTGAAGCTTCCATTTTACCCCATCATTCTCTGTTGTTTTAAGCGACTGTTCAATTCATATTTCCTTATGCTGCTCCCACACCAGAGAGTGAGTCTTATCACTTGCTCACAGCAGCTTAAATCCTTGGACTGGTAGCTTACCCATAAAACATTACCATGTAAAGTCTGCTGGAACCACAGTCCTTCCTTTCTGTGAAGCAAGATGGTTGTGTCAACACTAGTTCACCCTTCAGAGAGCACCCCAAAACAAAGCCATGAACATTGGGGGACTTGGGCTTGTTGACTGATAAAAGGCTTTCTAATATATGACAAATGGCTTCCAATTTGTGACAGCATAACTACTCCATAAGACTGTGGCTAACAAGCTCTGCTGCTAGGAACTTTCTCCTTGATTAATACAGGAGCTGGAACATCTCTAAAGATGCTTGCCCTGCTTCTTGCCACATTTTTGTGAAGCTTGATTTCACAGTGTGCACACATACATCTGTCCAGTATCCCCCAGTTGAGCTCCCACAGCTTCCCAAGAGGACGCAGAGAGAATAAAACACTCTGTGATGCCATTGCGAGGAAGAAACTACCAAATGCTTTCAGGCCCACTTCAGAATGCAAGAGACTGGAAACCAGGTTCTCTTTGTATATGGCTCAGAAATTGTCTCTTGCTTTTATATCTACACTGTCCTGATGCTTGCAGTGGTGTCATTTTCATAACGCACTCATTTTTACACTTCAAGCTACCAAATAAAGTAACATTTTCAAGAAACAGAACACTAAATCTTTAAGAAAAATTAAAATCAAATAAAGTGACTTTTTTTCCCTGAAGTTTTTCTGTCTGAAGCCAGTAGTTGCAGGAGCAGTGGAAGCAGTTGAGCCTGGTTCTGCTGACTTGCTTTCTATCCCACTCTGCACCTTCATCTCTCCTGCCATGTTCCCCTTCAGTGTGACCCAGCCCTGAGCCACCAGTTCCCCACTCACATCCCCTGCAGTATCGATACTCTGGCCTCTTCCCATGCCCAGCCAGAACTGGGCCGAGGGGAAGCACGCGAGCACACGAAGCTGTAGTTAATTCTGGTCTCCACACACAGTGGCAAGCCCACACACACACTAATTGGTATATTGGTGGCTAAACAGAACAGGCAACTGCTGAATTCACACTATAGTGCCTCCCACAATGAAGTTAGCAATTTGTATCCTTCTAATCTAGCTCCAGCTTCCACATAAAACTGTAGAAAGTGAATCTTAGTTCCAAGACCCTTGCCCGTTTGTAAAGGTTCCCCTAAACTGGCTCAGATGACATCAGCGGTGTGGCATGGAGTACCACATGTGCCTTGTCTCCTCCAAAAAGTAGAGACAAAGAAAAAGAAGTGTCTAAAAAATGACCAGAACACCATTTTTGGGCCAATGATTCCTACTTACGAAGCAAAAAACCAATGACATTTCTGCTATAATAATTTTGCTCATAATTTGCTGCTTGTACTAGCACCATTTGCAGGACTGTTACTTAACCTCCACAAGAATACTAAAGCTGAAGTCATAACCCTTGACAGTTTGTTAAAGTTCTGCCATGATAGACAGAAAGGTATACCTATAAAACCATGTGTCCAACAGCTCACAAAATTATCTTTACCACAGTAAAGATAAGTTTAAAGCATGAAGAGTGCCAAATTGAAAAGCTATAAACTTCTGGCACCATTAGCTTATGTTGGTGAACCTACACTCATGAAGACAGAGCCTGGTAAATAACTATATGGGTGAAGATTCATCTGTATCACTAATGCAGGGACATTTCTTCCCAATCACCTTCTCTTCTGAAGATAGGTGTCATCAAGACATTAGCTCTGCAGGACTCACCAAGCCCTAAGTTTCATTCCACTATTGCTGCAGTGGAGACCTTGACTGTGCATCTATGAAATTCCCCAATCCAGACCAGAGAGGTGGGATGCCAACATGAGCACTTCCCATGCCCATTAAGACACTTCCTTAAATTATGTTGTTTTTTTATATTTTCTGCCTGAAGAACCCTGAGTCCCTAAATTCATCCTGGATCCCACTATGCCTGGCAACTCCCAGAGCAGAAGATGGCCACTGCCTTGCAGAGCTGTCAGATAAAGGCAAAAAAAGCAATAAGGAGATGGCGCAGGAAAAAATCATGAAAGTGAAGGATCAGAGGAAGCCACAGTATTTTGCAGATTTAAAAGCAGGTCAGTTGAGTCCAGAATTAAGTAGTTTTGTTGTGTTTTGATATTAAAACAAAATTTATGGTTCCAAGAGTCTACTGAATATCTATACAGTCATGTTCTTTGAGCAGTTTCCCTTCTGCACCATGGCAGATGCAGCTGTCAAGCACAGTGTGTGAACTTCCTCAGTCCAGTGCAAGGAACATTTAAAGCAACGGCACAGAAAGACTTTAAGTGCAAAGCTGCTTGCAGAAATAGTGCATGAGAGTGCAGTAGGTAGGAAAATGCACAGGGGATATCAGCACGACTTTAGGACTTGTGATCATTTTAGAAGGAAAGTTTTGCGTCCAAGGAGCAAAGTTTATGAAAAAGCAAAGCTGTTTTCTAGCAAATTAGAAGGGAAGGATTAAGCTGTAGCAACCAGTAGAGGAAAGCCCAGTAAAGAGTTATAACAAAATACACAGAGGAAGCAGAAAAAAATTTGTCTATGCAAAATGATCTTGCTGAAAAAGCAGAAAGGTTTGGATGTAGCTCAAATGAAGTGTTTTGACATTGCAGGGTCCAGCTCACAGCTCTTTTGTAGCCAGCCTCAATAGGAAGGCAGAAAACTTCTCAGGACAGTTTTAATTTTTAAACAATGCCAAGTCTCCTCTATTAGGGAGAAAAAAAGGACAGTGGAGAAAAAAACCAAAGGCAAAATCAGAGTGGTAAGAGAACAAAGCTAAAATCCTTAGTAGTTCAGAAGTTAAGCATGACAGCACAATATGCCCCGAGATGCAGCTGTGGCCATCTTAAGAACAAAGAAATTAGTTTTCTATTCTTACCAGCATGAAGCTCTTTTCTTAGGGGAAAAAGTACAATCATTTTCCTGTTTCCCAATGATACAACACTGACTGACAAAAAAAATGGTGTAGCACTCTTAACTACCAAGAGCTGATAAAGTGATTCTGAGCATTACATCCTTAGCTACATGAACTCAGCTTTCCACCAGGCACTCACCACGAGGCATTAACTCCGCACTCAAATTTAAGTTTCACATTGGTAACTGAGCAAGGAAACAAAGTGGGGATTTATCAGAATGTCGGTTTCAGTACCTGCGGTAACTGGAGAATAAAGAAAGCAAGACAAACTGAGTGGTCCTTGCCACGCAGTGAAGGGAGTCTGAGGACAGTGATGTTTACAAACCTAGTGGTCTCAGAAGGGGGAGTTCCAAAGTACAGCTCTGGAACAGTTACATATAACCACAGAGATAACTGAAAGATGCTGAACTTGATACCAGGCTCAGCAGATGAAAGGAAAATTGCAGAACTAAACAGAAGCTTTTGGGTGACAACCCCGTGGTTAGCTATGCAATGGCACCATTCCCAAAGGATAAAGGGAAACGTGTATCATGTGGGGCTCTGCACAGCCTAGTGAAATACTGATTATTTGCTAGTGGGAGGCTCTGCACTTGTTTTTAACTCAGTTACTCTTCTCCAGTGAGAAAGAATAAATACATCTCTTGCAAACTCCTCAGTGACAATGTAGTTTGTTCCAGGCAATGATTTCACATCCACCACTCAAAGCTTCGGACACAGCCGTACTCAGGCCACACAACTTCAAGGTGATACAAAATGAACATGTAACTTTGTGACTAGGCCAAGAAAAACAGCAACGTCCTGTTTGAATCCAGTAACTTCTAGTGCTCAGTTACTATAAACTAAATGGTTCCTGAACAAAAGGTATTAAAAGCCTCCGAACAAGCCCAGCACTCTCCCTTTAAAAGAAAAATTGCCCTACGGTCAAGTTTATTCCCCTCAACGCTGTTTGATGTTGTAACCAATTCAGATGGATGCTCTGCTTCAGCCTTACAAAGTAACACTCCACAAAATTAGTATTTTCAACTGACAGTCTAAAACATGTCTAAATGGGGAATTAATACCTTGTTCTAATTGCACTGAATAGTGCAAAACTATATTCTTTCTAATATTGGTGGGCTGTTTCGTAAGCAAATGAGAGCTGCACTTACTTGTTATGAAAGCTTCTACGTTCCAACAAGTTTTGTGAAAAAATTACACTAGATGGAGGAGAAAAACCCTTACCAGCTGCCATCCCTGGAAAGTCTGCAACCACCTGGCTCTGAAGTACCAACTGGTTCAGATGACTTGGAACTGACTGCAGGCAGGACACACACTGCCTCCTGTCCAGACAGAGTTAAAGGCAAGGGAAAAGAGCTGAGGGCACAGAGGAGAGAAGTCCATGGCAAATGAAGGAGGCTAACTATAAGTCTGCTCATTGTAATTCTAGGAGAGGTATCAGGGATTACTGCAGACAGGGAATGGAATGTAAAGCCAAGGGAATCAGGGCTTCCTTAGCACATGTTCACGGAACAACATTTCTGTATTGCAGCAGCGACTGGAGTTTCCCATCAGGTTTCACCCTGTCAAGTATCACATATGCAGAGTCTCTGCATCAAGTCTGCAAAACCTGAAACTGAGCAAAAAGATCAACCCCTAGGATAGCATGGTTTGGACTGGAAAAGATCTTTAAGATCTTCTAGTTCCAAACTCCATGCCATGGGCAGAGACACCTTCCACTACACCTGGTTGCTCGAAGTCCGACCTGGCTTTGAACATCTTCAGGGAGGGGGCATTATATTTTCATAGGTCTTCAAAATCCCATGAAAGATACAAAAATCTCTGCATAACAACACATTTCCTAAAGGTAAGGATGTAAATGTACAAAGAGATAATTTTCAGAAAGAAACAGGACCTGCAAATCACTTGCTCAGACAACATGAATATGCTCCAAGGATTGGTCATTGATCTAAGCAGATGCCTACACTGGCAGAGGCGAGTAATGACCTAAATAGCACTTACAATGGAAACCCAGAGTGTTTTCAGCCTTGCCTTTTCTAAAATACAGTTCTAAATCTGGACTTCCAAATTGGGTCAAGTCTACCACACTTTTTTTCTAAAAATTTTTAGAAAAGGGACAAAGTAATATTTAAGAACAGGTATTTAAGTTAATATAGTTTTCCATCCATCACTGCAAAAACCCACAGAAAACCTATTTGAAATAGGCAACTGCAGTGTTAATGATTTTAAAATTTGTTTAAGATGCTTTTAATAAACTTAATATTGAGTCTGTAGAAAGAATTTTATCATTCAGCTGTACACAGTCAGCCTCAATTCATGCCATGGGTTACAAGAAGAATACTATGACTGATGCACTCAGTCATATATATGGCTCTGTATCTAACCTTTGAAAAGACACTGGAATTGTGATTGTGTAAAGTGCTGGGTACCTGATGAACACCAGCTACAAACAAGTCAGTCCACCAAGTCAAACAAAAATGGAACAGCAATTGCTGACACACATTAGTTACCCGACCTCTCTCTACCCACATACCTTATGCCTGTTGAAATTTTTTAAGTGTTTGGAATACCAAACTTTTGATATGCCTACTGAAAGGTAGGCTTTCAATAAATACCACCACACCTTTCTCTCACTATAACAAATTAACTTCATTCTAAGAAACAAACACACCTTCCAACTCTTTGCATGTGACTATCTCTTCTAAAAAAGCTTGACACGTAATGGGTATTTTTGGCCTCCATATGTTGATTTAAATTTCCATTTGATTATGGCATAGAAAATTTCAGAAATTTTAAGAGCTGTAAGCTAACAAAAGAGCCATAAATGCAAAATAGAAGATGGGTGTGTAAAGGACCAGTGCTACATACACTTGTAAATGACTCTCTCCTCATCCAGCATAAGCTGAGCTTTGACATCTACTAATGGAACAACACACTGATTCCAGAATGAATGCTCTCTTGCCATCGATCTGGACACAGTGCTCACTTCCTTCACCTCCTTCTGCTATGCCAAGGCAACTAGAACAGCCACCTAGACACAGCCAAAATGGAAAGCAGCATCCAGCTCTAACACCCAACGGCACATTATCTGCTGAATCACAGACATGGCGATAAAAATCTCAACAGTGGCACCGCTAGAACTGTGACATTTATCACGCTGCGCTATCTATCTTTAAACACAGTATTTGTTGAAGCTCCTAAAATTAGAAGGGAACACACTGCAAATACCATGGTAACTACTTGGCATGGTAAATCAAGGTCCTTAAGGCTCCCACACAGACTTACTGCTACTGTGACTAGAGTTACCCAAATGGCACCTAGGCATACTTACTACTTACCAAGCAATAATGTTACCTTGGATTAAACTAAGAATAAAGCCAAGGGCTTACTTGCCTAAAATAGCACCAAGATTCTTCTGACACTAATGAGCAACTCAAAACTACTTTAAAAATAATTTTGTACTGTACATTGTAAAGACAAAGCTGGGTTGATATTAGCCTGATTTTATGACACAAACAAATTTCATTTTGCAGGGATAGCTTCTCCCCCAAGCAGTTCAGGAAAAAACAGAGGAGAATTAAAAAAAAAAGAGAGAAGGTACATGGAAAGAGCTTACATATTAAAGGTTGAATGAGATCATCCAGAATATTTAGAAAACACTTGCTTGGTGGATTTAATGTCTCCAATTTGTTTTATAACATGCTGAATGATAAATTGAGGGTACTGTTTACTTATTCAATAAAAGCAGGATGGAATACCTTCTTCAGCTCTCTGAGAGTAGTTGATATTGAAACAATTGTGCCTCCAGTCTTTGACTTCAATTTAGACATGCATACATTGCTCATCTTGAAATAGGTAATTCCTCAAGTTATTCTTACACTGATTTTCCAGTGTGAGGGAATGAGGGGACTGGTAGTGTCACAGACAAGTGACAGGCAACTAACTACCTTTAACCTTTGTTGGCCAAACACCAGTAGCAGGTCACAGCAACAGGTCATTGGAAATTGCTTAGATTTTCCTTTAGCTTTCTATAGAGACATCAATATCAAATTGTTCACAGAGTAGGCAATCTATATACACACAAGACAGATGAGAAAACCAGGTGTGCACTATGTACGTTGTTAAAGACACCAGCCCTCCAGGTGCATGCACACAATAAAACCACCACACATTACAGGTGATGTGGAAATCCATACTGACAGAGAAGACACAGCTGTCAAAGCACAGATCTTACAAACACACAAAATGGAGCTGAAACTCCTTGAAACAGCACTTACAAGTAAAACTTCTCTTCCCATACAGGGTTCAGATTCCCAAAAATTGTTTTTGTCCTCTTCTTTGTTTTACCCACTTGAACAGTTACGTATGGATCGCTGGATCCAGTCTTGTCTTTGGCCTGCAGGCCCTGAGCACACACCACTGGAAGGAAATGAGAAGGGTTACCACCACCATGCAATAAGACAACAAGCTCACATACCATGTGAAACAGCGGCTCAGTATGGCCAGAGAAACAGAAATATCACTCATATGAGACTTTCTGAATGAGCCTCAGATCGTGGTGCACTAAAGTGTCTGGGGTAGGAGCATCTCCAACTGCTATCTGTACACTAAGCAGAAAGAGACACAGGTCAGAGAAGCCCTATCCTCTCTGTTCTCTCTAGCTTCACACCAGCTCTCTCTTACTTTACGCTCCTACACAAGGCCATGAGAACCCACACCTCTCTCACTCACCTGTGATCGTGATCTTTGCTGACCATTTTGAGGTGCCATCAAGCACACTCTGCTTCACCGTCTTCATCTGCTGAGCGTGTGTCATTTTGCTCTCACAGAACACATCTCTGATCAAGTCAAAGATCTCCGGCTTGTTCCGCTCCCGGATCTTCATGCGATCCTTCATGGCCATGATGAAATTCTGGGTTCGGTCTTCAGCTCCATGCTTCGAGCTCTTCTCTGCTGCTCCTGTGCACCAGAAAGTACACAATGCTCATCAGAAACAGAAAAACACAAGGTCATGTTTCATTGAATTTGGACAGCAGGATCAAAGGTACGAGTTACGCTCCACAGGATGGCTCTTGCTACTGACTTTTGCAGTCAGACAGCCCCCCATTTCAACATACACACAAGAGAATGCAGACCACTCAGAGCTAGGAAGGGATCTTGGGAGTGCCCAGACTCCTCTATAACCTGGGATCAGGTTGCTCTCCTGACTAGAGGATTGAGTTTAATACCCATGCAGCTGAAGAAGATCCAGAAATGAGGCTCTTACTTCAACAGCAGACATCAGCATGCCCTCTGCTTTCTTCATCTTGCTTTCAATAAATAAATCCTCGTTTGGCTAAGCGCTAAGAAGAGCACACAGGACCTCTATTACAAGTAATACCTCTCTGAGCTTCACTCAATGCTGCACCTCAGCGTGACAGAAGAACAAAAGTTCAGAGGGGTCAACACAGTTAGGATTTCCTACTGATATGTGCCTCAAGACTCCCCACTCAGCACAGAGTCACTGCACAAGCTATGCCCCAGTCTGTCTGGAACCACCTTGTTTGGATCAGGCATCAAGCTGGAGGCATCCAAAGTGTCTCTCTGGATCCCACTGTTTCATCAGTTTATAAGGAGATAACTCAAATAATCCTCTCTTAGAATCACATAGGCATAGTAACTGTAACAAATGCCTGTAAGGTAGCAAATCTAATAGTTGAAGACTTGGGCCATCATAAGCTAGCACAGTATCCAGAAGCTGGAAACACAAGAGCCAGACACAGGGTCTGCACTCCATCAGTATTCAACTCTATGTGGAAAACGAGAGGCCTCTGGTCACTCTTACAAAATTTAAAAGTTCGGATAATTATGGCATAAGAATGTTGCCACAATCAGCTACCCCCTACTCAAGTTTGATAGTCATGTTTGCTGTCAAAATTCAGCCACTGACTACTGTGTGACATGTGAGGCACATGTTAATGAAAGCACTGACAGGGCAGACAAACCCAGGTGTGAAATGAAAAGTAGGAACCCAGGACTGCACACAGTCTTTCTACACACAGTCTGCAGCAATTACAAATTACAGTCTTAAAACAGACTAAGTAAAAGTACAAAAGTCCTGTGAACACATTCAATCACAGTACTTCTGTTTAATTTAATATGCTTTTGTTTGTTTTTGTTCTCTGGGATAGTTTAATTAAAGCAAGCTTTGTCCTAGAAAAAATGACCTTCATCCAGGTGTTCATCAAATATTAAATTACCTTAAAAATATGCATTAAAGCAGGTGCAAGTGTGTGCAAAGGGAGCCATCAATTACAAAGATACATAAAACTGTTTTCTTCTGGAAGAAGTGGGCAAATATGATGTCTGGAGCATCTTTAACATAAGACACTACGGTTTTGCATATGAAAAAGTTTCAGCAGGTAGGGACTAAATATGAATAAAGTTCTATGAGTGCAGACATACACATGATCCCCAGAAGTACAGCCCAAGAGACAACCTTGTTAGTAGGTTTGACAGGGTGCCCAGTAACTAATGCTGCCTCAAGACATCAATTTCTAAAGCCTTCAGTCCAACACCTTTCATCGTTACTAAATTCACTTCAATAAAAAAACAAAACTCAATTATAACTTCCACCATCCAAAACAAAAAATAAAAACACAGTTTGGAACAGACTGTGACCGCTTAAGTTTGAGAAGTTCATGAAGGACATTGCATACCAAGGCATGTTATTAAAGACCTGGGAGTAAAACAAGCCATAACTTTGCATTACCTGATTATTTTTTTTCATTTTATTTGCTACAGGCTTGATGTTCAGTATTTAATTTAGTACAATAAAATGTATCTGCCCCAGAGTTTCCTATTGTTGGCTTAAGATGAAATGAAATCAAAATACTGGAATTAATTAGGCAGTCCCTGCTGTCCCTACTCACCAGTGATGAACACTACCACCACCCAAAGTGATGTCTTATATCAGGCAATCATCCAGCTGCACATCCAACATTTATTAAATGAATATAAAACCAAAATGATACCTGGGGCTATACTTTGAACTTCAGATAAAAAGTGCTATTCAGCTGTAACATAACTAGGTCTTCTGGCAGTGGAGGTGGACTATATGCAGTACATGAAGAGCTACAGAAAGTTATTGGGAAATGGGAAAAAGCCAAACCAATTTGCCTTTCCTAGCTGGAATTCTGAAATCGGTCATGATCCAGAGAAACCAACTCTGCCCTGTCCTTTCTGACTTCAAGGAAACTGAGAACAAAATTAAAACATGGAAAGTTTATGTTGTGCATGAGTGGAGTGTTCTTTTTCAGAACTATTTTCCAAATAAATTACTGGCCAGGCAGCTTACAAATATAAATATTTCACCATTTATCTCTGAGGTGGGACAAGAGGCATCACAGTTTTGGGGTGGCATGGTTTGCATCATTGCCTTAATGCAAGAACTCCAGGAGCATCAAATGATGCTTTAGAATACAAACTTGAACAAATGGAGGAATTTTATTTAAAAACATGTTTAACATCCCCACCATCTCCAGAGACCTTGCATAGAGCATTTACCCCTCTGGAACACTAGCAACCCCAGCTGCCTGGGGCATCCTGAGTTGCAGGATGTTAAGTCACTTCTAAGGCTTGCTTGCCTCTGTCTTCTGACTTTCAGAGGAAATTCCCCACTGCCCTCCATGCTGCTCCCCAACTCTGCCCAGGTAAGAAGGCTCCATTATGCCCTCCCTGGGAAAGGTGTGTCTCTCTCTCTGCAGAGGCTGCACCTGAACTGCAGTCCAAAAGCCTGAACCAGACAGACATCCTATTGAATTATATAGACTAATAGAGAACAGGCAAACCCTCTGTCTCAACACCACATTCTTTCTTAATACCTGCTTGTTGGTACAAAACTACCAGATTTCCCAAGACAAACACTGGGGAACTAATTGCCTATGATGTATGTGAACTAAACCCAAAGCATGTCACTACACTGGATGACAAAGTGCTTTTCCTGCTGTTAGATCGTATTTATTCAGCTGAAAAAAAAGTTTGGCCAGTGGATCAGCTTTCCAGTAGTCTTGTAAATGGCAATAGAAAGGCAATGGAATATATAAGTACCGTGTACAATAGCATACAAATGGTACTGGGCTTTCCTTCTCTCTTCCTCTCTAAGACTGAATTATGAGTCAATTTATGACTGGAAACAGAAAGCATATATGTCTATATTGTGAACTGTATTGATACAATTATTAGTAAACCACCAGTGCCGTTATCTTATGCTTTAACAGTAAAAAGTCAAGAAAGCAACACTGGCAGGATAGAAGACAGCTGTTCAGTAGGTGGGTAATGCTTAGAAATTATATATTCCTGAAACTTAAAATACATACTCAAGTTTCAAATAAAGGTATCCCTCCTCCTTCTGTGCAAGTATTTTCCTACATAGGATTCTGGGAGCAAGCAAGTGTTCCACCACCACGGTGTCTAATCATCATTCGACCCAGCAGCAGCCAGGATGATTACCACAAGAATGACTTAACTGATCTCACTAACAGTCCGTTCACTTAGCCAGTCTCCCAACTGCAGTCTCTGAATTCAGAGTGCCACCCACTCAAGTTTCTCCTCCAAAAAGCAACAAATACACCTGACATCCAGCCCTCTGTCAAAAAGCACTGAACAGCTGCAGAGGTGAACCAAGACAACAAGAGCCAAAACAGCAGCAAAAGCAGGGCATTCAGTAACATAGCCCAAATAGTTCATGTGAAGGTTTGTTGTTCTAGCACATCATAAAGAAACACTAATAAAGATACACAGCTAATCACACTCACCACACAGAGTTCATGTTCAACAGCAGTTTGAAGCTTGATATCTTATTTCCACATTTTCAAGATCTCTAGAAGACCAGATTTTGATATCCCAGAGCAATATTTTTCTCTCAGCTGTAACTGTAACCTACCAAGGACATCCACCCTGAGCCTTGTTCCTCCTTTGATACCAGCATCGCCCAACCCATTGTATTTTAGTTACTACTACACCAGTGCTCAGGGCAAGAGATAAAAGCTCTCTTCTTCCAAAAGCTTTGCACACTGCAGGGATTTTAAAGAACATCCCTCCATCCACTTGCAGCCAAGTAAGAAAGGAAGTGTACACATGTAATGGAGATTTCAACTGTTTCCAAGAATAGCAGAAGGCTAAAAACAGAGCATTGAGCATCTTCCCTTCAGCAAGTATCTATGAGTTTATGATAAAAAGCTAAGTGCCCTATCATCAGAATAATATCTTCTAAGTACCTACAATAGAGAAACACCTCCAGAGAAACAACCTGGTGCCAACAGAGCCATAAACCAGATGGCTGTAGCACAATGCCATAACTGGTTCCAGTGTACTGCACTTCAGACATTGCCAATAGATGGACCACCCCTGCTCCGAAATCCACATAATGGATCTTGATTGAAATTGCAACAAAGCACTGCTGAATTTGGGTATTTCACCACTGCAGTACCTCACACCTGTTGACTTTATCAGATACTCAGTTTCTTAAAAATGTAACTGGTAAGAAGAACACCTTCAGAAGAAATAACCAGACTTAACTCTAACAGACTAGGGGAAAGAGATCCTTTCCTTTCATCCAGAGTGGCACCCAAGGGTAGAATATGGATAAATAGGACTGACTGTAAGGAATAAACCTTCAGGTTTCAACCCGAAATTTCAAGGCTTAGACAATGTAACTGTATTTGCGACCAGTCTGAAAATTCATTTCAATCCAATGGAACACTTTTGGGAAGACTTACACAGACTGAAATGAAGATATATCCTAAGGCATCATGGTATAATCAATAGAATTGTATTTGTTGCCAGCCTGAAAAGTCATTATACTCCAATGTAACATTTCTGTGAAAGCCTTAAATCGACCTAAGTGAAGTTATGCTCTGAGAACTTTTTTTTTTTTTTTTTTTTTTTTTTTTAACCAACAGCAGCAATAAAGCTTCTGTTAGGAAAAAAACCCTCAGTATACAAGAAAGTTCAGTCTTGAATTCAGTGGACCTCTAACTTGCTGACTGCCTCCCAGAAACCCTGTTTCTCACTCCTCAAGCACAGCTTATATTCTTCAAACATATATAAAAATTGCTTTTTTCCTTTTCTTTTGGCCTGGTGAGTTCCAGTTAGAAAGATTTTGCCTGAACATACCAAAGCAAAGACGACACTTGCCTGAAAAAGCCTTCTAATGGATTTCTAGTATCAATAACATTTGTTTTCCCAACAGAGCAGGACCTCCACATATTGGCCTCACCACATTCTTAACCTCCCAGAAATACCTTTCCTCTGCCTTCTGTCTTTTAATTGCACAACTGCCATCTTCAATCTCCTTCACGTCTTTCCCCCAGAAAAGGATACCCACCACACAGACTGGGGATCCCCACAGACCCTCGTCAGTCTCTGTATCTGCCCTGTTCTGATGCTGGGCATCTCTCAAATGACTCCACGTTTTCGTTGGTTTGTGTTTTACCATTCTACACGCTTCACAAGTTTTGGCCTAGTGTACCCTTGGTTGTTTCCCCTTTGTTTCCTTAACTCTGCATGCTGAAGTAACTTGTGCTTACATTTTGAAAGGAAATGGGCAAAGCAAACATCTGCAATCACATGAGTAAAATAAGTTCTTTTCTAGTGCTTTGCCTTATACAAGAAGGAGAGTTGTTTCTAGTTGTTAATTCTACTCTGCTCCATGGAAAAGCACAGACTATTGCCACCATCACATCCCACAGCCCATTACATAAGCTTATTTAATTCTAACCAGAGACTAGAAAACCTGCTCCACAGTTACTCTTCAGAGGGTCTTCCACAGACATCCTGTTCTCATTAATGAAGCTCTCTTCTACTTCCACCTCTAACTTTCTTGCAGCAAATTTATTGTGTTTTTTCTTTTGTAAACAGTAAGTTTAAACAGCCCATCTTCCTTCCTGCTGCTTACTTCTCTCTTCTTCAACACAGATCAGGCATAAATAGGTTCAAAGAAAGGTTGAGACAATTCACAGATCCATCACTGCCAGCTATTAAACATGGCATCTACTGCTCACAAAGGCTTAAAAGCCACTGACAGCTGTAAGACAGAGCCAGACAACTCTACATGGACATCTTACACCTCTGCCTTGGGCTTCACAATATTCTTTAGAAACTTTCTACTGGGACAGACCTAGTATGGCTATCTTTACTTTTTTTGAAACAGCATCTTTCCTGTCCTCCTCTTGTCCCACATTGCCAAGCTTGTCATTTGAAAGATCAACAAACTCAGACCATCCTCTCTTGAGACATTCTCTTGATTTTCCCATTACTACTGAACTCTCTCCAGTACCAATCCCAGCCTTCATCCCTCCTTCAACACAGACAGTCACAGCTGTCCTCTGCAGGAATATGTTTCATCTGTTATTAGCTACTTCTTAAATTTAGTTTTGCTTCTGTTGTTTCTGTTCTCATTACCTGTGCTCTGTACAGCAGCTTTGTGCCTCTTTCCTCACTATTGCTGGTGTAAACCTAATTTTCCTCTGCTCTCTGTAATATTTTCCCCATGCTGAGATACCACAACTTCATTGCAACATTACAACATCATAGGCATGTATCTGAATAAATCCCAGATGTGCATATGAACAGTGTTTTATCTCTCAATGCCAAAAATCAAGAGCTAGCACAGGGTTCTGGTCAATTCCAGAAACAAAGTTATCCTCAGTCTAACTGACCCTCTATCTCAGTTTGTGTCAAAAAAAAAAACCTCAGTTATGACTTAACTATACTCTTCTGAACCAAATGCAAAAGAGCAGCTCTTTGCTTAGACTCAAAAAGGTCACAACAAAGCCAAAGTGTTAATTATGCAATTGTGCAAATACTCTAAACTGTAAAGATCACCTTGCAGCCCTCAAAGACAAATCCAAAAATGCTAAGCAACTGAAGAACAGAGACTTTTCACCAGTACCAGATGTCTTCCAGGCAGGATTCTTGCTGGTGGACAGGGGACCCGCTGGACAGCCCTACCCTCTGCTCTAGCTATCTTCTCATGCTCCCTGGCAAGCCTGAAGCAGCAGCTGCACCTTAAGATCCTAACAGCAGGTCCTGGGTTACACTGCAGTGAGTGTAGCCAAGCTCTGGCTAGTCAAGTGGTGACACCGCTGTCACAAAGTCCCTTTGGCTTTTCACGATGGCTTCCCCTTACTTGACAAATAAGCCTTTGCAAAGAGCCCCAGCCCTAATTACAACTGATTCAAAACTCCACACACCTCAAAAATACAAGCATAAACATCCATTTGGGCTGTTAAGATAAGCCATAAGAAAAAACAAGTGACCTATGATTCACTGGTATCCCTTGCTGGATCACACAGCCTGGCTTTCCCAAACAACTAGAGCCTGAGAGAGATAGAAGCTTTGACTCTTTATACTCCTATAGTCATTGACATGGATTTGTAGTAAGTCTGTTTATACCTCACAAACTTTTCTGATTCCTTATTTTAAAGTCCACCACGCTGCAAGGCCACGAAAATCAAGAGTGAACAGAAACTGCCCCACTTTCCTACTCAAGATTTAACACATATGGGAGAAATTCCTGTTCCTTTTAGACTAAGCTACTTTGTTCTCAAGGAGAAACATAAATGAGACCAAATTAAGAAATTATTTCACAAACATGAAATCAACCAGCCCAAGATAGATGCCTAAAATAACAGTTTTTCTCTCTTCTTTTTTCTTTAGTCAGATTTCTTCTAAACTTCTCCATTGTTTGTGTATGCTGGAGTCATAGGAGCTCTTGTGTTTGTCATTTATTCTGTAAAGTCACAGCTCTTTGAAGAGCTCTTATTTGAAAAGAGGGCTTAGTTTTTCAACACTGCAGAAAAATCAACAAAGTATACTGAAATGCTAGTAGGAAGATGAAATACTGTCCTTACACCCAAACAACACCTTCCTGTATGACCCACTATCTCTGCTGACTCAGCCCAAGGTCTCTAAAGTAATTCAGCCATGACCCTACTGTGAAAATGACAAAATGCCTTGCCAACCTGAACCTGGTAATACAGAACACGAGCTAAGTTCAGAGAGCTAAGTTCCTGCTTAGGCAGGAGCCCAGCACTGTTCTGCAGACCTCAAATCAGTGTAATGTGATGATGGTTGAAACAAGGAACCTAACTGGGACACTGGGGCATGATGGACAGAACAAAAGTCAGAATGCCCAGCCTAGTACCTTATTCACCCAGTCCACTGCTTCTGAGCTCCTGAGCTTAGACAGAGCCTAAACATCTTACACAAGTTAAAACAAAAGAACAAATAGATGTGTAAGAGTCAAGAATTAAACCTTATTTTAAAGCACATCAAGCACAATGTTGTGAAGAAGTTATTCTACATCAGTGCAGTTGTCTGTGTTGACAGCATAACAGAAGCAGGTTTAGCCCCATGTTACCTTCTCAGAAAACACAATTATTTTAATAAACGCAGCTTCACTGATGACTGAGGTATCACCTATACATTTAGGAAAGCTCTGGTACCGCTTCTGGAACATCTGTGCTCCACTGGGCACTACTCACTCTGCAAGCAGTCAGCATTGAGCAAGTCTTGGCACTTCTCATGGCACTTGACTCCACATTCACCGCAGCGCATTCCCTGCCGTGCAATACCCCACAGCAGCCCCTCACACTCGTAGCAGTAGGTAGGAGTTGTGGCTGTCCACACTTCAAAGTTGTGTGGGGTTGTACAAGAGATGGGGTAAATTAAGGCTTGCAAGGTCTTCTTATAGACATGAGATTTCTGAAAGGCAAGAGCACAGACACCAGCATTCAGGAAGGTGAGTTTTTGCTGGTTAACATGTGAGTTGCAAGGGAAAAAGACGTGAGCAGTGCAGTGAATCTACACATTTGAGGCAGCCAGATAGATCAAACTGCTACAAGCAGTAGCAGAGGACACCCTTCCAAAAAAGTTTATCCAGGCATGTAAAAATGTGGCGGAGATTGAAGAAAAGAATTTAGGCTTGTGGATGAGGAATATCATACATAAGCCAAGTTTCACATGCTGTGCCCCAGAGCAGATAGCACAGAAGGAAATGGTAAAATTACATTTTTCAGGATTATACTGAATTTTCTTTTTCCGACATGTTTGCTTTCTTTAAACGAATGATACAAGAAGCTTTGCATCTATATTTTTAGGCATCTGTGAAGCTGGCTCTGCACCCCAGAGAGCCAAATTCCCTTAATTTGCTTACTAAAAGGTAACAGGAGCCAAGCAACCCTCCCACTTACCAGCTCTTCATCTTTGAGAGATGTTCTAGTGGCCATTGCTGAGGTAATTCCGGCTTTCCGGGACTGAACCAGTGACTAAGAAGAAAGAAAGTCTGTTATTCACCACCAATATTTAGAAATGCCCTGGCACTACATGCCTGGAGATGTGACCAAAGGGACTATGTCACGCCAGAAACCAAACCAGTAGTCTATTGCATTGAAGTTGTTGTTTTACATGATAGCTCACATCTCAGAAGAGTTAAATGCATACTCTGAAAGATCTCCAACTCAGCCACACTCTGGTAAATTTTTATTTGTTTCTCTGGTAAGAACTGTCAACAAAACCTGGATTCACATCTCCACATCTACATTCTGGTAGCAATGGTAACTTTGCTATTGCCCAAGGTCACTATATGGGACTCACTCTTCTAGATCTAATTTCATTCATATCCAAAAGCAGATTACTCCATCAGCTTTACAACATATACAACATCCCTAAAGGTGACAGTGAAAGGGTTACAAATAAAGAGGCTAAAAAAAGAACAGAGTGGGTTGGGAGCACAGGTTTGAATGTGCTGGTGTATCACATTCACCAGCCATCACTGAACACAATGAACATCATTCTTCCCTCCAAACTGCCTCTTTTGCATCATGCCAACATTAAATTCTGCAGTCTTGGACAGCACTGGCAAGTGCTTGTGCAGCACCTTACACTGGCTTACAAAGGATTTCTTCAGCACGTCACTCAAGATAGATGAAGGCAGAGGAAGAAACTAAAGCTAGTAACATCTGTTTTGAAATCACCAAACCCTATCTGAAACCCCTATTTACACTTTATGCTCTTTGAAGAGAAGAAGTTCATTTCATCAGTGATGGAGCAGGACAGAGTGCTGGATATGCATGCACTGCAATGCTGAAGGCTCAAAATAAAAAGCAAAAAAAGGGAGGGAGAATAAGGTGAAATAATTTTTGTTTCTGGTGAAGACTGGGTGGATAATCTTTATCTCCACTTACCATGGCCTGTGGAGAGAGAGAATGAAAGCATTCAAAGGAAGTAACACAGGTTAATGCCATTTTTGCAAAGATTTAAGATACTGCAGTTATAAAGACACATAGCAAGCTCCCCATGCATAAGATGTCAGAGAGAACTGCATGCATCTTTTCACATAAATTACAGGATATGAAAACTTTGGTCTTTCAGCTGTTATAGCATTTCTCCCTAGTATGAGATTGCTACATGTACTGAACACAGTCAACAGAAAACCATTTGTCCCACAGAAGCCTTATTCCACCGTATCACACAAGCATATGAAACTTGTCCTCATTACTCGCTTGGTTCTTGTATTCTACTGGCAATATTGCACATTGCTTTAAAAATCCAAGCACATATGCTCGTTTATCTATCCTCTGAAATTCCAACCGTCTGGTAAGTTGCCAAACCTCACATGGACATTATAACTTTCCCTAAAGTATGTGATTTTTAGGAAAAGATTTAAAAATAATGCTGGCCTAAAAATAATCAAATATTCTGTGGAGAATAGAAAGGAAAAAAACACAAAAAAAAAATCTTAATTCTGCCAAATGAAGGAAACTGTCTATAAAACCATAGCTCATTTTCACTGAGATTTTTTTCCAAGCACAACTCCTAACCCTTTAGCATAAGAATTAATGTAACAAGACCAGAAACCTTGAAGAGACAATGAACACCACCATATATCAAAAAGTAAAACCACCTGCACTAATGGCTGTGTGACAGAAGAAAAACAGATCTCTTACCAGATCACTGACAAGTGGAATTGGCTTTTTTTTGCGTAGATCAGGCATGCTATCAATGCCATAGAGACCACCTGCAGGCCTGGAAATTCAGGAGGGGGAAAAAAAATTAAAAATTTAGTCAGTAGTGACAGACAGTATAGAGATGACCAAAACACTCCCTTAAAATATGGGTCTCCTTGCTAATATCACAGTCAATCAGAACAGGAAGAATCAGTACACTGCAAATTCAACTTAATCATAAACCAAGTTGTTAACATGCTGTAAAAAGTCGATTTCCCATTCTCAGTTCTGAGCTCAGAGCAGGCTGGGCACGTCCTTGCAGAACACCTAGTGTTTCAGAGTCACTGCTGCCAGCAGGGTGAGTGAAGGCATCCTTATCCCCACCACTTCTGTAGGGCACAGATTTGTCAGAAGTACCCAATGGCAGCACCAGAGCTCCACGGCAGTAATTCACATATGGACACAGCTTAGTCTGCAGCAACTGAGCCACACACCCTCTGCTTTCAGAATTACCTTTTGTTCCTCAGGGAAGGCTTAGTTTATAGTTTACTATTGGCATTGAGCATCATGGCAGGAAAGACTGTGGAAACTTGAGAATATCCCAGCTCTGGTCTTTCTCCATCCCTTTTCTTTCTATTTAGTTATTTTAGCATTGGAGGGGTGAGAAAAGGGATGCTTTACTGGAGGAAGCAAAATCAGTCAGATTATACTTAAGAAGTTTTGAAGTTAATGCTAAAAACAATCAAGTGTTTATCTTCTTCATATGCAACAACTGAGACGTTCCTGCTTGGTGTCAGTGGTTGGAAGGGAGCATGTCAAAGCTGATCAGCCCAGAAGCAGGATGCTGCAACCCACCATCTGATTCTACACTACAATATATTTAATCCTGGCCCTCGAGGTCCACATAGTTATTACAAAAAACCTGACATCTGAGTAGAAAGATTAATTTTATTTCTATAAAAGGGACCACTTGTAGTGCTCAGCATTTTAAGCCACGTAAATCTCTACACAAAAGAGCTGCTGTTCACTGGTAAGACCACAACGATGTAAGCCTGTGTTTGACAAAGATCTGTTAATTCAGCTTAAAGGCCCCCAGAGTAAATCAACTGCATTCATCTGTAAGGCCTTAAGGTAATGCTTTTTGCTGATGCTGAACATGGAACACTCATTTCTCTGCTGTGGCATCCACGATCTTCATCCCAAACTGAAGAATAGACCTGCAAATGCGACTCTCTCCCTCCCTGTGAGGCAAACTCCACAGCCCTGCTCACTCAGTGTCTCACTCAGCTTCCCCATCTCCACACTGCTCTCATGCCTCGCTAAGAATAGGGCTCCTGAGGACTTTTTCTTGACTACAGAGATTATAAAGTAACTCCCTGCTTCTCTATCCTAAGGCATTTTTTCTCCCCCCATGTCATGGTGGCTTACACCTTTTTGCAGTTGTGTGATAAACTGGCTGGCACTTTTAACTTGCATACTTTGCTGATTTGGTACACCACACCCAGCTGAAATGCTTTAAGACATCACAGCTACAGGAGAGAGGAGTACAGGACAAACTGTTCTTGCGGCAGTAAGAGACGCCCCTTAACCTAGGAAACCAAATTGCCACTACAAATTTGCACACGCTGTGAGAAGTCAAGAGGCTGGTAAGCAACAAAAGGCAGCCTGCACCCCTCAGCAAGCAGGACCTACTCAAACCCCCTTTGAATACAGCCAAAAGTCAAAAAACATCCAGGGTGACCACACTATATTACAGCAGACCACGGTCTAGGGCAGACAGGAATGTCACGGCACAGCCTAGCACAAAGCTATTTCAAAGAGGGAAACAGTCTATAATACACGACAACATGCAGAGCTCTGTAATGGTGAAACTGACTCCTCTGACGGGGCGTAGGAGGGTGACATGTCCAAG
>NW_008621250.1:0-19581 GCF_000691845.1 Merops nubicus | reverse complement strand
GCCGCAGCACCCTCCCCGCTGCCGGAGCGGAAGGCAGCCTCGGACATCAGGCAGGCGAGGCACAGCACTTCACCAGAACTACTGGAATCTCTGTCCAAGAATGAGAACCTGGGTTCAACGCTTGACATTCCTGCAGTGAGGCTACGTGCTGTTTTTACTAGACTACCCTAATTTCCAGTAGAGAATTCCAGAAAAAACTTTTTGCGCAAGTGACACTGCAATAACCTCTTCTGGCTTATTATAGAAAAACCTGACCCACATTGAGAAAAAAGAATTACCTGCACAAAGAGTTTGTATTGTCAGAAATAAGCATCGCCTCGCTAGGATCAGACATGGAAGTTCATCTGCTGCCCTAATGTTACCAGCCCTTTCTGATACTAGCAATACTGTTTTGGGGCAAAACAGGTGTCACAGAAGACTACCCTGATGATGCCAAGAATTCCACCATTATCTCAATCACAATACAGCTTATTGGTATGTTTGGGGTCAAAGATTCGTGTCAAATGATGTGAATGAAAAAAGCATTTCGCAAAACAGAAAGGGAAAGTCTGTAAGCTGAAAAGATGCAACAAAACTGTCACAAGTGAAAATACAGAGTCAATGTTCCTGCTAAAAGTCAATGGCACAGCTGAGAATTTACTCTTCTTTCCTACGTGATTTCCAATTATTATTTTTCTTTTTTTCTAATTCAATTGAAAGAAATTGTGACACCCTGACATTTTGCAGGGAAGAAGAGCTTTAAAATTGCATGTTTTATAGATTCAAGATGAGCGTAAACAAGTTATTGTGCTCGAGCACCTTGTCTAGTTACAACCTGGTTTGCTGCAAAATATTTACACTAGACTGAGGTTTATGACAGAATCAGTTGTAAGGCAGCCTGACAGAGAATAGGCGTATTTGAAGAGTGCTTTTATTTGCCCCTGAAGAGAGATATCTTAATACCTAGACAATTACACACTCAGATGGCCTCCTTTTGCCCTGTTAATATTAAAAAAAACGTAGCAAAACAGCAATGCTTCTTAATTTTCAGAATTATTCAGCCTGTTGTGCTTTCAGCTACCTCAGTCTCTTTATTCAAGCACAATCTCTCTTTCACTTAAGAAAATAAGAGTGTTTGCACAGACAGAAGTACCGAAGTGCTTTAAATATGCACCCAGTACCTTTGTATAGATCTGTAACATACAAAGATCAGTTTCTGGGTGTAATATCTCCTATCATCTCATACAGAAAAGCTATTCACTCCTCAGCACACTCTCCTCTGCGATGCCTGTAATATTTATAGTATTATTATGGAGTGCTGTATTAAGGAGTGAATAGCTTTTCTGTATGAGATGATGATTTGCACTAATAAATAAAATATATAGACATGAGAAATTACACCCAGAGACTGATCCATAATACCAATTGCACGGGTTTTTTTGAAGCTCTCTCCAACGCCAGTGATTACAGACAGGGAGCTACTGTTGCATTATGCTAAAAGTCCAAGTGGCTTGAAGCAAGTGTTCACCTTTTAATACAAGTTTTATCACAAAGATGCTTACAATAAATCTTGAAAATTTAAGCAAGCAAAGATTGTTTGCAATGACAGAAGATGATCACTTCCTTCAAAGGAGACCACTTCTCTAATATTCCTATGAAATAAGAACTCCAAACATAAGTGCTTTAATATACTTTGTGGCTAATAAGCCACAACATGGCTAACGGTAGAATTAAAGGTTCACCACCCATAACCAGCTTTTCTGGAAATACCTTCCATGCAGGCATACTGTGAATAAGCAAAACTTTCTTCAAAACTAAATTAGCCAGTCTGTTTTGTTATAGTTCAAATAGAAAAGGAAAAAACATACAGAATAGAGCAAACACTGCCTTGAACTGACAAAGCACATTTTAAAGTATTTCAGGACTGTAGGTATATCCAGCTTTCAGGCTGGGAAATCATTTTGTTTGCGTGAACCAATAAACTCAGTGCATTGTCTCCTTGTTAAAGCAGGAGAAGGCGCTGTTTATAGTTAGAACAAATGACTGTCTTCTGCTCCTGATAATTGCCAGCTCTCCAGCAGGCTGCTCATCGAAGTCCTGGGCTCCTCGGGAAAGCAGAGGGTTGATAGGCAGCTCCAGGCATCCGCAGGTGTGGAGGACGTTTTGCAGGAATACCAACATCGTAGAACAATGACTCCAAAAGCAGAAAGAAATGTAATGAAGCCTTCGATTCAACTTTGTGTTTTATTAGGGAAGCCTCCTTTAGTAGTGTGAGAATTAACTTCAGCGTGTAGCAAGCCAACCTCTTGCTGAGATTTCAGGGTAAATCTGCTGCTACGTCAGCTCCTAATGAATGCACCACCACCAAACTGTATTACTCTAATCATGTAAAAGGCACATAACCCAGCAGCTTGTAAAATGTGTCACCACATTTTTTTTTCCAGAGAGGATTCTAGAGAAGGTACCATTCTGCCACCTATTATGCAGAATATCACGCTGAAATTACACACAATCGGAATCTCTCTGCGTCATTTGCCCTGAGCAGGGTACTGCTGAGAGAATGCACAGCCTCTCACTCTCACCTAGGCAAGGGTGGCATGATGATCACTGCTTTAAATATTACAAACTGCAATGATTTCCAGAATTACTGCAGCTTTAACTGCTACAATGACCACAGAAAACATTTCAAGGACAGAAGACTTTTTCGAAGCTACTCTTTCATTCTAGGAGCAAAAGACACAACAATCTTTCTGAGCTACTCTATCCTTTCCCTTGTGCCATCAGTGAACAAATCAAGAAAAAGGATTTAATCCAGACCACTTTGTGGTGCCCAGCAAAGATTACTTAATAGTACTGCTGTAAGCACTTGCCGCCATCACGTTACAGATCATATACTGCTAGTATAACCTTGTTCTTGACCACAGATCTCCTGAAAAGCGGCGCAGCCCACCTCCAGCTGTTTAAGAGGAGAATTTGAAATACAGCAGCAGCCTGGCCCTAAGTGAGCCATGGAAACTTGATTTTAATGACTGTTGTCAGGAATAAACTTCAGAAGTGCTACTTCTACTTAGGTTGAACCACAGACCTCAAAGTTCACTGTGACTATAAACATTGGGAAACAAGGGCTCAAAATACCACTTACCCTCCTTTGAGCCAGGGTGGTTTTGATGGATCAGCCTCATCTTGACCCTTAAATGGGGAAAGGAAAAAGAACAATATGAAATTAATTTCCAAAAACACCACAAAGAGTATCAGATTATATTTTGAGGAAAGGGTAACAGAGCACACTGCATGCAGGCAAATAAATGTATACAGAAACTCATTCTAGCACCTCCAATGACCAACATGTCAGGACAAGCCATACAGATACAGACAGGCTATGTGATTTCACTGAACACCTAGGGCTGGAACCTGAAGAGCTTTGCCAAAGGAAGTCTCAAAGACAAACTGGTTGTTTTTTTTTTTCCAGTCCAATACAAACATGAGTTATTGGAATGCTCCTGTTACTACAGGTCACCACTTACATGAACATGGTCATAATGAAGATGTTATAAATTAAAATCACCTGTATGAAACATACATATGACCAATCAACATCGAACTTTGTACAAACACTTGTGAGCTTTGTTCATGCTCAAATGCAAAGGCTCCAGCTCCCTAAGCAGGAAGGACCCATTGCAGCTCCACCCATTCAAATGGAAGCATTTAATTTCCAGCAGGTGCCAAACAATGGCCATCACTTGCAAGATGACTGCAGGTGAACTGGGATCTCACAGTATGATGGAAAACACCACAGACTGCAAATACAAGGACTTATATTTGTGAATTCAAACAATGTTCTTATGTTCATATGAGCACTATATTATTTATAGAGTCATGTTTTGCTTCTTTGAAAATCTTCCCTGGACTGATTAGAGCCAAGAAGTGTTTAAACACTTGCAATGTACCTGGAGGAAATAAATGCTTTTGGATAAGGGGCAGATGGTTTACTTATAAATGCAAACTTCTTTGTTCTATCTTACAGTCCATACATTCTCCTACTGGTTTCAAATAGGACACACTGCTAATAGCTAATACTCCAACCTCAAATAATCATGTCTGTCAAGATTATGAAGAGGCTGCAACTTGCACACAGTGGAAAACAGTCTCCAATCTGGAATCATAACAAAGTAAAGGAGTTTCTGCCATGAAATAAGCTTCAGTTTTATGCAAGACAAAAGAATACAGCCTCAAAAGAAGTATTTGTTTGTTTGTCCTGTGCTTTGGGTAAGCTGTGCAACCACACAGGTATTCACAGGTGACAAAAAAGGTGTCCCATGAAGAGCAGAAATAACCAAGGAAAACAAGTTTCTATTTGAGGTTTCAGTTTGTACAGCAGCAAAAGTCCAAACTTGTTATTTGCAAGTCCTACAACACAGAGCTAAAGAGATCTGAGAATTACATAATTTTTTATTTTATTTCAAGCAGGTATGAACAACATGACATTAACCATAACTGAATGGACACTCCAGCTTTCCTAGGTGATCACACAGGCCTGCAGAACAGGCACAAGCCCAGGCCCACCTGTGGATTGTGCCCTGTGCATCTCTGCTCCAAGCTGTGCTTCCAAAACCCCCCAGCCTGAAACCTCCGTTTCCTCTGGAGGGATCCAACTCAACTGCTAGCCAAGAGAGAAGATTTAAGGAAGTAAATACAATGAGATCCTTTAGAGCACACAAGAGAGTGCATCTCTGCCTTTGCCTCTCAACACGTGCAAGAGCTGTGGCTAGAGAGCAATCCTAAAGCAGAAAAACATTTTACGCTCAGCTGAGCTTGAGACCACTTGGTTCAGCTGTACTGAGTGACAGAGAACGACCAACACAATGTGGCAACGTTTACAGGCAAAAAGAATTAGTATAACACAGTTTTCAGTAAGTTTATCCGAGAAATTCTACATACAAGCAATTAGTATCTGAGACATTAAACAACCACGAACATCAAGGGCAATATTGCAGCCTGGAGTTCACAAGAGCATCAAGAACTCCGTTCAGTGGAAAGAGATCCAGGGAAAGCTGTTACCTAACTGAGCAACAACCACTTCCTACAGGCAACCATGAGTTAACAGAGAATGGCCAGAGTGTGGCTGCAGGGAAGAGTACAAAACAAACTCCTATCTTCTCCAGATTTTGAGAAATGCCAAGTAAGAATTGCCAAGACTCCAGAAAAACTGTACTTCCACCCATTTAACTACTTTTGCCAAGTCTTTTAGATGTGCAAGTAAAAAGAAAACAAGATAAGAGAAAGAGCTTCCTAGGTTGAGATTAAAAATTGCCTGGATACAACAGCACAAAACAAAAGAGCTTTCAGTAAGTCATGATACTGATGCAGGCACAAGGCAGATGATGGCTTAGTGGAAAGAGGAGTTATCACCTGATGAAAGCAAGGTAAAGAGGTAATTTGCGCCAGGAAACATCCTCCCTAAAATACATGTTGAAAGAATGAGAACCTGACATCCATCAGTGAGGGCTGATGCATTGAGACTGTAGAAGAGCCAATGCAGTCCCCACAGTCAGTGTCGGGGGAAGGAGGGAACTGTGATCTAGGCTAGCACAGGCACATTACTGCCTTCAACAGCTTGAAAAGCTTCAGAGCAGACAAGAAGGAAAGAGTCAACATGGAGGCAATGGTAAAACAGGAGAAAATACAATACATGCCACACCAGTTTTGGAACTATATTTTTTTTGTTTGACAAAGCAATTATTTTCAACTGTAAAATGAATTATCAACGAAATTTTCATTTCAATAAAAAACTTGATGCAATGCCAGGTGACATTAAAAAGGCTGGATAAACTGAGAAGGAGTAGGCAGATTTAAGGTGGGTAAGCAAGCAACTGTAACTGAGCCAGCCATGGACAAGGCGACAAGGAAGCTAGTGGGAGTACGTAGGATCTGCTGATAAAATCCACTGATGACAAACAGTAGAATTATTGGTACAGAACTCAGATGTCCAACAGAAAGAATTGATAGCAGTGAAAACTGCAACAACAGAGGATTAAACATGGTATAAATGGCAAGGTCAGAGCCCCAAAGCTTGCTCTGAATCTGAATGTGTACAGGTGTTCCTCGGTGGAGAAAAGCATGAGACAATGGACTTGAGCTCTTGTCATCAAAGTGGCCATAACTCACTACGATACAGCCACAGAAGGAGAGAACATTATCCATGGAGTATGTCCAGTGAAATGCCTCTATAGAAATAAAAGCATAAAAAGGTTTCACAAAGGAAAATGGTAAAATACTGTGCTACGAAGACCTCTTCAAAAAAGACATATACAATCTTTTTGTTCTATATCCAAGTAAAGAGATTTCACAAAGGAAAATGGTAAAAGCAGCATAAAGTTGTAAACAATACTATTAGGAGGAGAACAGGACATCTTGCTTAATCTTGCAAAAATAATCTTTTTCTGTGCTTATTCAATAGATAGAACATACTGCATGGAAGAAGAACTGCAGCTAAACACAAGCAGATGAAGAAAATTCAGAGGTGTCTAACCACAGCAGTTCTGTAGCAGCATTTCAAAACAAGAAGCATACATCAAGCCTAAACTGTTTTAAAGTAGGAAACTGGGCAGTTTACATGAGACAATTGTACAACATCACACAGTGAGAGAGGGCTGTCAGTCACCAAGACACAGTCCTCCACAGTCCCTTGTTGCACTGACATACGTAGTCAAAGCACCAGAGGCTACAAGTGTTGGTATGAGGGTTAACAGGGTCCAGGCACCTGCGAGCATGGGAGTTAAAGTAATCTGTAGTTTACACCACTGTTGTCAGTTAAAACCCTTCACCTATTGATCTTAATTTAAAGAAGGCACACAGCAATGCTGCTTAGATGGATTTGGGGCAGCTGGTGAGTTTCCTGCTTTCTGAAGGCAGCACTCATACCAGAACGTAGAAGGGCTCTGGCAGCTGCTCCGAGTATGATCACCAGCCTTGGGTCTGCTTGAGCTCAGCCCATGAAGACAGGATGGCTCACTTAGAGCCTCGGCAAGCAGAGGAAGCAACAGGCAGATGAGATGAACACTGGAACAACTATAAGACTTTTTAGCACTGTCTTTCCCAAAACAAATGGGAGAGCAAAGGGAAAGTAGACATGTTTGACACCTAGACATCCACATACTGCATGTCAAGTGTTTTGCTGGCTTATGCTTTACTTCTCTGCACAGCTCCACCACTTCATCTCTCCTTGAAAGCAGCCAGACAACTGTGAATCTGAATTTTAGATCTCCATTAAGCATATAAAGCCGCATTAAAAAGATGGAGAAGCGAACATGTTAACCAAACAGCCCATCGCAGCTCCATTCAATTTTTTTTTTATTTCTGATGCTGATGGATTAGAGTTCTACCTACTGTCCAACAAATACCTTTAGCCAGGAAAATGTTTGTCACCCCTAGTAATGCAGTGTATTCACTCACAGTAAAGCATGCTGTGATGAGTTGCTGAAAGGTCTTCTCCAAGCAATTAAAGTTTCTTATCAACCAAAAACCAGTTAGCAAAACAATGCCAGTGACAAAGTAGCGTAAATTTAATACCCGGGATTAAACAAGTCAACAGACATGATCATTTAAGGAATAGTATTCAGTCATCAGGAAGGCACCATTTGGTGAAGCCTAAAAAGGAAACTAATAGGAGTTTTGATTACTCAGGAAAAGCAGTAGCTAGGTTTACAAGTCATTTGAGAAGTTATTTAATCAAGTTACAATTTGAAAATTTATCTCATACTCAAGATGATGTTTTAATGGATATAATAATTTCATTATAAAAAAGAAACAAAACCAACCAAATCACCAAGTCTGAAGCAACACAAGGAAAAGGAATAATATCCCCAGATCTGTTAGCCCTCTCCACATAAATTCATCTCTCCACATAAAAGGCTTTCTAACAATGTAACTTTCCATCACATTTAAGTACTGTATCTAGCATATTATCCTCTTAGATAAAAAACAGATGTAAAACATGGAAAGCTGCTCTACTTAGACAGATAAGAAAAAAATCAATAGTGACTTCTTATTTGTTTTCAAAATCATCCTAACTTGTTTTCAAATACCATGCTTCATTATTAAGCCTCAAAGACCTCAATTTAGCTACAGATTAATCTGAATCGCTAAAACAAGGAGCAACTGTTTCAGTGTCTAAATTAAACTTCTGGTCATGCCTAATTAGACTATTTCTTCAGGGGTATTAGGAGAATCAGACTCAACTAAATCATCCCAATTAAACTAGTTGGTCTTTGTGGTTCAATGTCTTCATTGACTCAAGTATGCTACATCTTACATGTAATCCAAAACTGCAACAAGCCAAGTGATTATTTTAAATTCACTGCATTCTGCCACAGTATCAATTTGAATAATGACTAAAGAGCACCATAGGAAGCTTCTTCCACCTGATGTACCTTCCAGTACTAGTTTTCCAGCTGCCAAATGAGCAGCTTAAAGGAGGCTGCAGTAGTTTTGCACTGGAGCCAGAAGAGGACAGAATTTGACACCAGTGTTTGTCATCAGATATCTCTACATTTCTGAAAAAATATCAGTGGCCAGATATTTACAGTAAAAATGAAACAAAAGTGATGATACATGAGCCAATAAAGCTTAGGAATGCAAATTCATCAGACTCAAAGGATGACAAATTTGCATACATAGAGGCCCAAATGCCATGCAATGCTCAGCCTACTCCAGGAAGCTGATTTAGCCTGATTCACACAACTACAGGAGAAGCAGAAGCACATCAAGCACTGAATCCACACAGCATAGATTCAAGAAAATGAACAGTTGAGAATCCAAGAGACAGAAATCTCTGTATATGTGGTACAGTTGCAAACACCAAGTAAAATGCTACACAAATGTAGACAAAATTCTGCATACCCTGTTAGGAAGAAAGAGCTACCTGTTGCCCACAAGGTGACAAGCAGAGGCAACTGGTCCATGAGAGGAGAGGCGATAGCTGTAGGCACAAAGGGGAAAGTCCTGCCCTTCCCATGGGGCATGGGGTGCAGCAAAAGTGCAGCTAGCTTTACTTTTAGTTATGATAGCCAGCTAAAAAGGCTTGGGATCCACAGCAGACACCTCCCAGCAACCACAGCCTTGCTGCATCTCAGCATTACAGCCCACAGCAGTACTTTTGACTTTAATTGCTGTTAAGAGTACAAATGAGATAGAGATGGGATGGAATAATAGAACTGAGAGAAATGACGAAATACTTGGTTTAAACGAGGTTCATCAAGAGGAAGACTAGAACAGTCAAGATAAACCATTTGTACTCTGCTATCATGGTGCCCGTGCAGATTAGACGCACCCCACAGCGCACCACAGGGCTGCACCGCAAATCACTCCAAGCATTCATGTTTTCCTCTTCGTACATGGTAACACACACTGAACAGACTCTTAACTCATCCACAGTGTTAGCAACTCCTCTGACAACCGTAACATGCTGAACTGCATCAGAGCATCTAAACAGGAGCAACTGGCTACACAAAGACAAGCCATGCACACACAGGAGTCTCAGAAAGAGATGCTGGTTAAAAGGGACAACATGTACAACCTGGAGCTCTCCTCTACCTCCTTCTGTGAAGAAAAAAAAAAAAAAAGAGAAGGAGAGAAACAGAAGTTAATAGACCAGATTTCTGCCATGAGCTCTGTAAAGTGATTTCAGGAAGTAGGGTAAACATTTGCCACAAGTTGGTAAAACCTTTGTACGGCAGAGAGATCGTCCATGCACACAGGTTAATTAATCTCCAACAGCTGACCTTCAGTTAAACTAACCAAATTTCACCCATAACTGCATATACATTAGAACATATGCTTCTGAGAGCTGATTTTTATAGTTGCAGCTCCAGTTTTATTAACCCAAGAATTTTCAGTAGTCTTAGTACAGAATTGGAGCTGCTATTTTCCATGCTGGACAGAGAGCCTGTATTTATTACAGAGAGGAAAAGATTTGTTCCCCCCTTCCCCCTGGCTGCATCCACTGCCTGCATTTGAAGCATCCCCCCTTCTTCCCTCCTCATCCCCTGTACATTTTGCCCACTACAAGTAAATTGGTAGCTCCCACAGAACACATTTTGCCTTTGCAAATACCGTAATGCAGAGAGATATTCTCTGCTTTTATAAATCTAGGCAATTCTCCTCTGAGGGAAAAAAAAAAAAAAAAAAAAAAAAAAACGCAGAAGCCTCCCACACAAAATCTCATGTTTATGGATAGGCAATTTCAAGGCTAGTAAAGTTATATGGGAACCATACTCAAAACTTCCGGTACAGACGTGATATTTTTTAAGTCTTCCAATCAGGTAATTCTGTATCTGCATAGAAGAATCATAATGCTCATTTGCGTATGAAAGATGGAGGGGAAGGAATATCTTCATGGCAACGAGGGCCACTCAAATTGGTTTAAAAGCTAAAATAGTTTTCAAAGTTACTGTCTGTATGGGTGTAATTACACACATGCCATCACCAAGACAGGAAAATAGAGAAGCTATTTTAATTCAATCACTAAGCAGAAGTCAAATTACTGTAGCAAATGAAGTGCTGGATTGTAGCTAAATTTGTACCCTACTTTCCACCTTAAGACACGCCTGCATGGATCCCCATCAGGGAGGAAAGTCCCCAGAATGCCCTTTAGGCCCTCCCTTCTGAGCTAAGAGAGGAGAAAACCACAATGGCAGGACGCTGCTGCCCTCTGCGCCACGGCCAGTGCTGCAGCACTGCCACACTTTGGCAGTCAGCTCTGCACAGACCTGCCGACCCAGAGAAGCTGAGGAAACGGGGCTCATCCCAGATGTGGAGGGGAACATGCTTTTTTGGGGCACAGATACTTCTGGCTGTTCCCCTCTACAGTTATTTTCTACATTATCCTCCCACCTGACCTGTTTTATTAACCAAAACCTTCTCACCCTGGCAGGCCCAATTCCACTTCAAGTCCTGTGGATTTGCCCTTCTTTTTGCACAGTAACCCCAAACTCTTCAAACCCAAGCCAAATCTTTCCTGATTTGGTCCCCGGGGCTGCGTCTCAGGCAGACCCAGACTTCCCTTATTCCTGGGCTTTTAATTCCTCGATATTTGAACAAGATCCCTTCCTGGCATCTCCTGTGAAGTCTCTGAGCACAGAAACGAGGCAGACCTGGACTCGGCAGTCCCCTCTCAGGTCTGCCATGGCTCTCTGTCATGCCGAGCAGGGAAAGCCCGGCTTTAGCCCCTGGCTGGGAAACACTGAGGACAGATGGATTCTCTGGCACCGCAACAGCTCAACTGTAGCAAGATACCAGTGAGCATATGCAAGCTACACATTTTTCAAAAGTTTATTCACTTCATTCATCTGGGGTTGATTTTCCACTGAAAAATCCTTGACACAGACTAGCACTAGGCCTAAGGGCACTAGAGCTTCCAAATATAGGTCAAACTTATTTTTATCCAAACGCAATAAATCTTGCATTAGACTTTTTTTGAGGGGAAAAAAAGAAGCATTATTTTGGTTTAAATTCAATACATATCTTTCATTTCTGAGCCCCGCCCATTTAAAGTTGTTAGGGAGAGTTTCAAAACAAAGTTTGTCAAAGCTCTGAGCAACGGCAGTCAGAGATTTGCACTCTTGTGATTATGTCTCATTATAACAGGTGTGCTCACATCATCATCAACAGAGACTAACTTGGTCACAGAATTCTTTAAAGTTCCTCTTTTGAGCAGTCAGCTTACATCTATGAAAACCTCTACCATGTCAGGGCTTATTTTAAACATACATAAAGCCAAACTATCTTCGTCTTCACTTATGCTTTTTTTTTCCTTTTCTTAAGTTAAAATGTTAAAAGCTTGCTCAGATTTTCAGAGGAATTTTTTTCTCTTTTTATTTCAGATTAAACAACAATTATTTACATGCATCTGCCAAGTTCTAAATCATTCCGGTAATTTGCATCTGCGTACAACTATAAATAATTTAAACCTTTATGCCAGCGCATCATCTCTGATTCACCAAAACACACAGATTTACCAGCACCCTCAAAGTTACCATCCATTCCTTCACTGCAGACTGGTGCCAAACACATTTAATAAAATAACTTGAACTGCACTTTCAAGCAGGCACAATTAAGAGCCAAAAAGCCAGTAGGCAGAACTAGGTTTTCAGTGGACTGGACCCAGGAACTTAAAAGCCTATTAAGAACAAATTATATTTTTAAAGTAAGACATAAACACTCATCTGCAGCTGAGTAAAAAAGCAAACCAACAACCTTCCATCGCCTTCTGAGTATGACTCTGAGTATGCTGCCTTCCTCCAAAGGAAGAAAATAAGAGCTTGGCTCGAACTTACTTTGAGTACAGCAAAGAAGCACATAAAACAGTTGCTTCACTTTCTGTGAAAATCCATGGCTAAACAACACTACTTCAAACTGAGAAAATATACAATTAATTTTGCCACTGCTCTACAGCCCTTGGCAATACTGTCATCCCCTTCTCTCGCTCTGACTACTCACAAGAGGTTATCCACCCACTGCTTCCTTGCCTGCTTGCTCTGTCCTGCACGAGCACTGCTGCTTTTGATTACGTCCCTGGACCTCCACTCTGGACAGGTGTGCTACCCACCTCCTCTGACCTGCTCCGATGGTCTAGGCTGCTCTGTTTCCTAACATATCCTCCAGGGTTTTCTTCTAAGTCCTCTCCCTTTTCTCATCCCTTATCCGGTGTTTTCCAGTACCCTTGACACCTCTATACTCCTCCTGTCTCTTAGAGCGTTATTTCCTACATCACGATTTCATCCTATACTTTTGTAACATCAGTTCTCACATCTACCATACAGATGCACCTTCATGAGTGTCACACAAGCATCAACCCTTTGTCACATCCCTAGACGATGTTCGGGAGAACTGAACCACAGAGGTTTAGGCACACCAATCCACCCTGGAAACAGATCTAAGGTATCAAACTCCAGCTGTGATCCTTCTTCTGAACCGTTTTGGCTATTTGTAACCTTGTGAATGTGTCTACTGCTCCAACCCTGCTGAGATGAGCAGCCTCCTCTCACATTCAGAAATGGGTTATTTCAACACTTTCGTTACACTGTGGAACACGCAAATAGAAACAACTGTCTGTTCTCTTGGGTCCTAAAATTAGGACATATGTCCAGGATGTGAGCAACTACACAAACACTACAAACCACCCTCTTCACCCCCCTGCCAAAAGAATTAATAGAAAATAAAAATAGCTTTCTGAATTAAAATTTCAAAATCAGTTTCTTCTGTATTATCTATATTTTAGTAATCTAGACATTCACTTGAAACACAGAAATATGTACCTGTGCTAAGCCTGCTAATAAATCATAGTATTTCCCTCAGTAAAAACCTATTGTCTAAATCAACTCTTATACCAAGGACCTCATATAAAATAAGAAAGAGAAGCGCTGATTACAATCTTTATGATTTGCATAACTCAGAAGGTCTCTGGTACAGAGTCAAATACAGATTGACAGACTGTTTCTTCACAGCAAAAGCACAGTGACTTGAATGTAACTTGGAGTAAGACAACTCTTCCAATGACAAAAAAGCACTCTAGTTATTCTGACTAGCTTTCACGATTGCAAGGAGAAAAGTGAGCAAAATATTACCAAATCAAGGCTGATCAAAGCCTGGCCCATCAAAACATATTGGTCATTTCAACCTCCCACATCCTCAGAAAAGAGTTAACCAGCCCTGCTCCACCTCCGTATCAGCTCACATCTGCTGTGGTCAAGCACTTCATTATTTATGCTGGCAATAAGAAATGCAGATCCACAAAAATGGAAAATTTCTCATCTTACAGACAAGTTATGGAAACAAAACTGAAACACAGGTCTCAAACTTATTTTTAACTGTTTCTACTAGGATAATATCTAGAAGTGATTAACAACTGAGAACTCCCACTTCATGATGGAGCCATTTGAAGTCTGGATCCACTCAACTCCCAAAACTGCAAATCTGGCTACTTATAGCTCAAATGCACACTTTGTTATCACATGTCTTAACTATTTAACAAGAAAGAAACCAAGTCACGAATTATGACAAAAAAACCCTAACACCTGCTATTTTGAAGATACACTGCAAATCTCCCTCCCTCTCTCAAACAAAAAAAAAAAAAAAAAAAGAAGAGGTGAAGCTCGCTAACTTGCATTTGTGTGTGTTACAGAATAGATTTTAGGGGGTTTGGTCAGTGTGCATACCTGCCTTCATAACTATTGCTCAAAACTTCTAATAAACTGTTCACCCTTAGAATGAGGTGTTGGCTACTGGCTGCAAAAATACCAGATTTTGACATTTCCTTAAAAACATTTTTTCAGTTTACCTGAATTTGTCTCCTCAGAAGAAATCCAGTTTCCTTCCTGTGCTAATTCTTTTAAGAGTCTCCTACGCATTTGTCTCTTTTCCCTCAGCACATTTTTGAAATTGTTGATGCATTTGTTCAGGTAGATGGTCTCTGCGCACACCTTGTCAAGGCTCATGGGTCTGCACTCCTTTGCTGGCTCAGGTAGAGAGTTCACATCTCTTCCAAACTCCTCAGGAGATGAGCGCTGCCCAGCAGGGATTTCACAGTCAGATGATGGCATCACACTGGAAACGGGACGCTCATGTGGAACAGAGGAATGACTGGAAGGAAACTGCATCTGCTCAGATGCGTCGCTGTTGACAGCTGGGTTTGCCTGGCTCTCAGAGGACTGACTAGGAGGGGTTTCTACAAAGTTGTCAGAGCTGCCACACATACCTGAACTGGTCAGCATAAGCGTGTTGTCATCATCCATCTGTAAGCCGCTATCATTTTCCAAAAGGATTTCAGAATCGCTTGACTCCAGTTTGTGAAACACCACCTGCAGAGCAGACCTGAAGTGATGGATAGCTTTCCCAAGCTTGTTAGTGTAAAACTTCATGTCTACAAGATCAATGTTATCCCGGGAATGATCAAGGAAATACTGGGAATTTTCCAGGACATCCCTAAAGACCTGATCAGTTGGATCTTGATCATTCAGGTCCATCTGGATCATATCTTTCAAGCTGTCACTACTATAAGCCATTTCATCCGTTGTATGATCATAGCTAATAGTTGTCACCCCACTTGAAACATCTTCTCTCTGAGTATCGCCTTTCTCCGCACTAGCAAATTTGCATGGGGCATCACAGTCTGTTTCAATTTCTTCTGTGGTTATCCCCTCATCTTTATCTAGAAGGGAAGAACAATTGTCAGTGATGCTTTCAGTGTCAAGCCTGTGCTCACTACCATTGCTTGAAGCAGACATCTGGCTTGCAAGACCTGAAGAGTCAGATGAGCAGCAGTAATTTCCATCATTCAATTTGGCCAAATTGGCCACCTGTGGATTTTGTAGAGGTTCATGAAGGGCCTGGTGAACACTGCTGTCATCTGGGGGCTGCTCAGTGCAGCTTAATGTTTGTGCTTCCATCCTAGTTTCAGGTACCAAGTTGTTTTTCTTAGCCAGGTTTGATTTCTGCACTGGATCAAGTTTCTCCCCTACACACTGTGTTTTCCTACTCGTGTTTTTATGCTTAACCTGGCAGGAGTCTGTTTGAAGGTGCCCAGCCACATCAGTTCTTTGAGCAGCATCCGCATTCACTGAGTTGCGGTGATTTTTCTTGAAGCCAGACTGTGAAGAGGCTGAATCTGTCCTGCGGCCCCTCTGGCCATTCTGACGCTTTTGCTCTTCACTGGTAACAATCCGGACCCCTGAGCTTTGCAGAAGGATGGACTTCTGTAAGATAAAGTCTCTCTGTTCACAACTGACAAGTTTCACAACTGCTGGTCTTGGTGTTAACGGCTTGCCTGTACCTCCATCTGATCTATAAGCATCTTTTATATACTTACTGCACTGGATACCATTGAAACAGTGATATTCAGACAAGAAGCTGCAAATAAGATCTACTGTGTTTTCACCATCTTTTTCTGGGATGCCATAAAAATATAACACTGGTTCCTCCTTGTGTACCTCCCTGCTTGACTCTCGAGCATGTGTACCCTGGGTTTTACCAGCAGAACCACCTTGCAGGCCTTCTATCTCACTCAAAACTGTATCCACACAGCTGGAGACTTCATCCACAGAGCCTTTTATCAAGGTGAGGTGCTGTCGGAGCTCTGCAATCTCTGTCTGGATGCGACTTATTCCCTGGAGCTCTTTAACAATGTAATCCACCACATCAGCTGAGCGATCTCTTGACTGCCGTCTAGGACTCCTGTATGTAGTGGGCTTCTCCTGGGGAAAGCACCCTTGCCTTTCAGCTACCTCCCTCCAACTCATCGTAATGCTCAGGGAAGAAAGGTCCTGCCCTTCAGACACTCTACCCTTTCTTTCAGAAGAGGTCTGCATTGTACCATCAGAAGAATTCCCCTGCAAGTCCTTCTTGTTCTGTTGAACTGAGCATGGTATTTTTACATAGCCATCCCAGTTCAGTTCCACCTCACCAACACACACTTCGCTCACTCCCTTGGAATCAAGTCCTCCATCCTGATGAAAGTCCCCTCCAGCAGTGGAAAACTCAGTGCTCGCAGAGCTCCTCTTTATTCCACAAACAAACATGTCCGTTTCAGTCTCCACAGGGGAGAGCTGGCAGTGATGAGCATGGTTTGGATTCTCATCTACCTCGCCTTGAAGAAGCCTCTTCATTTTGTCCCGTAGAAACAAATGGAGTTTTTGCCTCCGGAATTGCTTCCTGCCCCACAGTTTTACAACAGGTTTTCCATGCAGAAGTGCAATTTCATTTTCTTGCTTTTCCAATCTACTTCTAGCAAACATCATCAGCTGCACCTGTGTTTCTCATAGTGCTATGAGCTGCACAAGCACACATCAATCACTTCCCAAGGCACAACTCACATCCAGTTTTTATTCTGTCACGAAGCAGCTACTGAAAGAGGGGAAGAAACAGTACAGTTTGGTTCAGATTAGAAATAGCCAAAGTAACTTAAGCAGCAGAATAAAAAAAAAAGAATCAGCATCCACATAAAAGCAGACAGAAAGAGGATGTACTAATTAGAGTGTACAGACATCGTCTTGGGTTTTGCCACCTCCCCAGATCAGGCTTTTCTTTGTTGAAATAATTGCTCTTTGCTCCTTCTTCTATCCAAGCAAGTTTAAAAAAAAAAAAAAAAAGAAAAGAAAAAAGAAAAAGAAAGAATAAAAGAGCAATTCTGTGGCCATTCCCTTTTTCTACCAGGTTTGCAAATTACTCTAAGATGAGCTCCTGGCAGTGGCACACTGTGTGATTTAACTACCCCTCTGAATACAGAGTTCTGACAATTCTGCATATTTCCTTTCCTTTCAAGTCCACAGTCTTCATCTTTTCTTGCTTTAAACCAAAGCAGAAATCAAGTATAACTTGGCACAGTACCAGCTATCCCTCAAGAATTGCACAAAGTGATATGAAGTGGCAGGAAGACTGGATGACAGATTTTAAGTGTGAAGCCTTTTTGCTATTTTAATATTTTTATCTTAATATTTTGCTACCAAATGCTAAAAAAAAAAATAAATCTAAAAACCTCAAAGCTTCCAAGCTCTCAAGCTAACCTGCAGTTAAATATGCCACACTCAGCATATGTACAAACAGGCTGAGCTGACAGCATGAAGATTCTGCACGTCACTTCTACTCCAGCCCTCAAGATTTTGCAGTACATCATTTTCCCGATTTAAATCCCCTCTCTAAAGAGCAAAATAAAAAAAAAAATAAAAAATGCTATGTTAACTACTTAAAACTTTCATGTGTCTTTACTGCTGTACTTACTAAGCAACGTACGTACAATTGGCTTTTTCCTACAAAGAAAGGCAAACAGGCTCATAGAGGGGCCCTCCTGGAGCAGGGTGACAGGAGAATGCCAGTGTCTTTGACGATTCAGTGTGCACTTGCTGCTAAAGCACATACTCTTTCTCAAGTTCTTGTTTAGCACCTATAGTAACTGCCTTTCAATTTTATGATCACCTAGTTCTAAAGAATTTTTTTTTTCAATGCGCAATGCACAAACTATCATCACATGCAACTTTCAGCCTAATTTAAATTTTGAGACGTCCAAAACTGTGCAGCTTTGTGCAGGAGGGTTTTTGCCATGTTGAAAGGAATAGAAACTGTGTTTCTAACCTTGGTTTTGGTTAAGCTGTTTGGTGGCTTAACATGTTACAGCTCATACCAGGATGTGTTCTTCTGCTCCATTTGCACTTTCTTTGAGATCTGGCAACCTTGGCTCTCCTAACGTCAACTTGCGGCCTTGAAGACTTCTGCAGGGAGGGTCACATGCTGTCCAGCAGCACCCTCTGAAGAATGCTGGACCACAAACTGAGCCCAAATATTTCAAGATGTCATGCTAAGCAGAGGACTGAACACTACAATGGGTCTGTTTGCACTAGATTGACACCTTGATCTAAGGTCTAACAAACTCACTCCAAGCATTCTCACTGCCCAAGGCCCAGGTCCAAAGCTAACAAAAGCTTTCACCTGATGCCTCTTTCAGATGTCATACAAGTATTCCCATTTTCAAAGCATTAACTCACAGTTTCTACACCTGCACTGATCCCAAGCTGCTTCAGTGCAGAAACCCTTCCTGAGACAGTCTCCAGCTCTGCTTGACAGCCATTCACACTACCACCAGCTTTTTCTGTTAGCATTTTCAACCTGGCAAATATCTTGTTTTCATTTTTGTTGCTTCACTTTGGGGTCAGGGAAGGAGTGAGTGTTTTTTGATCAGGAGGAAGCAGCACTTGCAAATACCAATCTCTATAATCAGAGCTAATTAGTACACTATAACAGAAGCTGTATCTGTGCTTCACATTTAAGCCCCATCATTCCGCATCTCAGCTAAACTTCCATACACAAGTGAATACCTGCCCTTATGTAAACTAAAGAAATTCCCTGATAGATTGATTTTTAAGCTTCTAAAAGAAAACAACTTTTAATTTTATAAAATTTTCAGGCCATTGGTCCATAAAGATCAGGTTTTCTTTTCAATATCTTTCTTATTTAACTACTTTCCCAAGGAACAGGGTTGACCTAAGAAACATTTGCTCAGGCTCTCTTGTTCCACCACTTACACAGTTTACTTTTCACTTGAGTGGCTAACTGGTGTTTGACACCAGAAAAAAAAAATAAAAAAGAACACTCAGAGCAAGCACCTCAATTCAACAGCAACCAAGAAGAAGAGCTCTACAGTTACGGCTCCCTGCACGTATTCCTTGAAGGTAGCAGACAGAGATGCTCATTTCAAGTATTTCCCAGCACATAACCCCAAGGGCTGGGAGAAAAGCCGACATATGCTTGTGCCAGGATTCACTCAGAAAGCTCAAGGTCCATCCTGCTTCCTACCGCATGCAGCTTTCAAGGCACTAGAGGTGCTTAATGACCATTTTAGTTTTTAAAAAATAAGCCCATTCAAGCCAGAGTTTGCTCTCATTTCCTTTGTCTGCTCCACCCCTCGTCAGCAGCAGCTTGTTGCAATGCTTTTTCCTGCCAAACACTTACTTGCAGGGCTGCAGCCATTCCAAAGCTGGCAGCTCAGTGCAAACACCACAATGCTGTCATTTTTATTTATATATATAGTTTCTGGTGTATATATATGTATATGTATAT
>NW_008621249.1:0-8340 GCF_000691845.1 Merops nubicus | reverse complement strand
ATCCCAGCCACCACCCCCCCCCAAACCGGTACACATGGTAAGGTCTTTGTGAGAGATTAAATGCTATTTCTGCCTTTCCGTATCAAGTTACTTATCTGTAAAAATATATCTGCAACAGAGTGGAAAGAAACCAGATGCTATGGTGCAAACACCAGCTTTCCTTACAAAAGCATTATAGCAGAAGAGAACAATATGAGATTGCAATTGAGTGGACTAGTGGAAAACTCCCTTGTGTAAACTAAGTCTATGAAACTGCCTAAGGTCAAAAAGAAGAATCCATTTAGGAGGTTATTTAATTAAAGTTTCATCAGTGAGGTCCACAAGTTTCAGTAAATAATAAGTAAAGTTATTCACTCTCAGGAGTGCAACACACATTCAGCAGTCAACTTTACAATAGAAATGATCTCCACAGAAATTACTTTCTAGATATCATTAGTAGAATATTGAATGATAGATTTATTATTCTATGTGAGTCTGCATAACTCAAAGGACAGAGGTTTTTGCTAAACAATGGACATTTATGTGGAAGTTATCCAAAATATCTGATAGCCAGGAGGTTTTGTGCCATTGATATAAGGTAACTAACGTAAATTAGAAAACTTATAAAGCTAACCATTTATATACGTAAAATAGAAAACCTGTAAAACTAACCATATATGTAACATAACAGAAAGCTAAGTTAATTGCCTTACTGATCACTGCAAAAGTGTTTGAAGAAAAGCAGATGCTTCTTTGATCTGCCATCCAAGACAGCTAACAACCCTTATCTGGGAGAACAGTCATAAAAGTCAAAATTCACAGGATCCTGCACCTCTCAGCAAAACAGGGAGAAAGGAACTATTGAAAATTAAAAAAGAATAACACATAATGAGGAACATATCTCACAAAATTATCAGTAAGAAACACAACTAATGAGGAAGAGCAGATGTTCACCAAGGACAAGAGCTGACCAGAACTGACCCAAAACCTGTAAATTTGCCAAATTACCTCATTCTGGACAAGAGGTGAAAAGTACATCGCGAGGAAGACATACGGCCTTCCTCCAAGGGACCCCTGCCCAAGTTTCCAAGACCCCGGCCCACAATTACCAGGAGGATCTGCGCAAGCGCAAGGAGCTGATAGACTAATTATAATATGAAGCGGGAACAGGCGGGATTAGGTAATGAATATGTATAGGCGTCAATTAAATATGTAGTGTTTTACTGTATAAGATGATTCACTAATTCGGTGTGCACGTTTGTGGTGGAGCAATCCCCCGTGCATCTGCGCACAATAAACATACCTGCTTTATAACTTTCAGGTTATAGAGTCTGTTTCCGTACATCACCATAGTTACAGAAAACTATTTTTTCAAATCCAGTCTAGCGCACAAGCACGTCGGTAGATTTATTTCTCAAATAAAAGAATTCCCAATTAAAAATACAGGTATTTCTGGGGTGTAATATTGCTATATTTATTACAAAGATAAAGTTAAGTAATTATTAAAGAACTTTTATTTCAAGTTTGAAAGCCTTTAGCTGAGTCATCTGCCCTGTACTCTATGGTAGTTGTATCAAAGGCTTTTCAGCATCAAAGAGTACAGCTACAATAGTCTTTTTTACTCTGTGTTCTTTGATGTCTTTGCTAGATTTTGACATTTTCAATGGTTGACACTTTCCATCAAAACCCAGCCTGATGGAGGGTGCAAAGACCTTTTGCATTCATTATACCTTCACGGATGGATCCTCCTGTAGTAGTTTACTCAAAATACATTATGACCACAGTGAGTAGCTTAATGTACTTGTGATTAGGAATCCTGTGATCTTCATCTGTTCCTATCATTATAGTTACCATCTACACAGAAACATGAAAACATGGAGAAATATTTCTGTTATTTTTTATAGTATTTTATATTTTAAAATGGAAGTTCAACATTTGCAGTGTAATTTGTTAGCTTTGTATGGTAGTCTCTTAGTTTTTAGAGGTGGCTAAGAAAGAACTTACAAATTCTTCAGTACCACAATGTCCCAAACTTTCCATTGTGACAGGCCTGACAGCTACCACAGAGGAGCTCAGAGGCCCTGTGCTGAGGTCTAACAGGTATCTAAAAAAGGGCAGGCATGGAGGGGTCCCATCTCACCAGGCTGACACACTTGATTGTGTGTGTAGGTAGCTTATTGTCATGCCGTCTGATGTGCATGTGTGTTACACAGCCTGATGTGTGCTCCTTGCCTGATAGACGTCTGTCCATCATAGACTAGGTAAAATTTTCTAGCAAGCTATAGTCCATATAGTCTCTATAGCAACCTATCAAAAGATGGATATATCAAGTACCATCTTCTTCACAGAAATTGAGAAAGACATATCAGACTTATTCCCAGTTCAGGGGGAATTATCATCTGTTTGAGAGTTAGCATTTAGAAAGATGGATCAGAATAAAATGAGGGAAAGTAATAGTACCTTCAGCATTGCATTTAGACATACGGTATCAAACTCCTTAATATCCCTGAGAAGGGCTGTGAAAATCACTAAAATAAACATTTAAAATAATTTTCCAGAAAATGAAAAGATGTTAACTTTTGATGAGAAGAAAGTAAATTTACTGTTTTAAAGTCCTTACAAAAGAAGTAGGATGAGATCTGAGAATCAGAAAGAAGTTTTTGTCAAGAAACAAAATTGTGAACTTAAAAAAACATTCTAAAATTGTTACTTTTTTTTTTTTTTTAGTATATTTAGGAACTTATCATGTGTTTGAAAAACCATGCTAAGAATGCAGGAACAACAAGCAGAAAGCACCCTATCAGAACATCTGAAATTCTTTTGAAGAGAGTATTCTTTTTTTTTTTGGTGAAACTTGATAGAACTTAAAGATACAAACACAGTTTAAGGTTGATGTGCTCCATCCCCACCTACAACTTCTATGGTTTGATTTCTACAAATGCTTCTCCTCCATCAGCCAACAAGAAACATTGCCTGGTCAGGGAACTTGTGGGGCAGAATGTCTTTAAGATATTTGCTGCCTTGGGACAGAGGAATCATAGAACAGAATCATAGAATCATTTGTGTTGGAAAAGACCTTTAAGATCATCAAGTCCAACCATAAAACTAACACTGTCAAGTCCACCACTAAACCATGCCCCTAAGCACCACATTTACATATCTTTCAAATCCCTGCACGGATGGTGACTCCACCATTTCCCTGGGCAGTCTGTTTCAGTGCTTAACAACTCTTTCAGTGAATAAATTATTCCTAACATCCAATATAATACTCACCTGGTGCAACTTGAGGCCATTTCCTCTTATTCCGACACTTGTTATTTGGAGAAGAAACCAACACTCATCTTGCTACAACTTCCTTACAGGTAGAGAGAGATAAGGTCTCCCTTGCGCCTCTTTTTCTCCAGGCTAAACAATCCCAGTTTCCTCAGTTCCTTCTCAGGAGACTTGTGCTCCAGACCCTTCAATAGCTTTGTTGCTCTTCTTTGCATGTGCCCCAGCAACTCAATATCTTTCTTGCAGTGAGGGGGTCTAAAACTGAACAGAGGAGGGATCAGGAGTGTGTCCGTGCTCTTGCCTGGCCTGCAGGAGCAGGGCATCTGCAAAAGAAGGCATGTCATTTCTTCAAGGAAAATATCACACACTGATGGTTTAGCTCCTTCCTGGCTTCCCATACTGAAGCATTTATCCTGGTCATGATTCATTAATATGGCATAGTACATGTGAACCCTGTGCTCTGAGCTATGTTTCAGAAAAATAAACCCTTATCTTAAATCATGCTGTTCTTTAGATAGAAAATAAGTTTTTAAATATGGGAATATTACTGAAGATAATATCTGGAGTTAATCTCCTGATATAGAGAGGTTAAGCCAATCAAAAATGTTCATACTGCAGTAGAGCAAATGGTGAAATGACAGTTTCTTACTCTTCATTTATCATTTTTGCCTCTGTTGATATCAGAGTTTTACTCAACAGACATTTTTAAGTGATCAATAATAGTTCTAGCTCTAGTTAATGGAAAGACTGATACAGGTTCTTAAACACTTCTGAAGATTTTGACACAGGTGATGAGATACATTAAACTTAATCCCACTTAAATCATATCTATTCATTAAAAATTGCATCAAGTTATAACTTCTGTTTGTGATTGGTGCTGTTCATTATCTATTTGATACTAAACACTGCCTAACACACAAAGCAATAATTAAATTTTAATAATTTTAATAATTAAATTAAATCCGTCTCTTTCAAGAGAACATGCCCAGGCTGTACAAGCTTTACTATAGCATGGGTGGGTGGAATATATTTTGAAGGTACTGTTAGTTACTACTTCTGCTTTTTGTCATAGTCACTTATGAACATAGTGGTAAAGTGATTTTTTTTTTTCTAAAAGAACTATTTTAGCTGAGTTTTCCTTAGAATTTTGCAAGACCCCTTCCATCCACAGGTTCAAATCATAGCAGAATTAGTATTAGAATTTTAATTCTCAGAGAGAGGTAAACAAAATTAATGGAACTGCATGTAATGATTTTTTTTCAGTAGAACTTTATGTAGACAGTTTCTTCTGTGACCTTTACCCTACTTTAATGTGATGCTATTTTAAATAATACAGTGATATTTCAGCAGGCAGTTTCCAACGGTCTGTTCCTGTATGCCATAAATTGGAATAACTCTACAACTGCTCTGAATTTTTGCTGAGTGCTGCTCAACTCATAGGCTTTGCTAAGATTTTTATCTTTCTTCTATTTCACTTTCTGCTGAGGCCAACCAAGGCCAAAATACAGGGAGATTTGCACTGAAAAAAAAAATAAACCTGAACTTGTCCTTCATGCAAGGAATATTTATATGGCACTTGGCTCCATATGGAGGACACTTGTTTACCCTTTCACACACATACACACAAAGAGATTCTGCTATTCAGAATCTGTATATCAGTGGCTCATAGCACCACAGGACAAAAAACAGACTCTGAAAAATAGACTCTTTTATCTGTTAGTAGCAAAACTAATACTGAGTAGGCCAAAGGGCTGGGTTATTCTTTATCTGGTGTGGCAAGAACAGGATGATGGAATTTGACGGAAGATCCAAATTTGACCTCTCTACTGGTGCTGTTCTGCAGAAATCTCTGCCAAAGAAAATGCGTAAATGCATAGGGGAAATTATAGCTAAGTTCTTTCCATATCTTTGCCAGGGTATTAGATACCTGTGAGCTGGAGAAGCACCATCTTCTCATGTCAAGAGATCTGAGGTCAGGATTATGCTTGACTGTATTAGAACAATGTCAGTTTATAAATGCATGGCAATTTGTCTAATTTTATACAAAGTAGATTGAATTCTCCCCTGTCCTTTCCACTGATGATGAAGGTTGACAATAATGAGAAGCAAGATGGTGGGAACGTGTGGGTATGTGCCAGTGTTAACAAGACAATATTATATGCTATCATTTTTCATTGCTTATCCCAGCTGAGAAGACCATAAGTGAAAATACATTTAAATTGATTGAACCGTATCTTTTGACAAATTGAAAGCAACCCAAAGGATGTTGTACTGGATATTTATCAAACCTTATCAATGATGTCACAGGCAAAACAAATATGACAGCTCAACTGTTTCATCTTCTGGGGGAACACTTGTGTGGAGTACTAGGCAGCAGAAGACAATATAAATAAAAATGAAAGCTGAACACAAATTTAAGACATTAATGTTGTGGGGTTTTTTGTTTTGTTTTTTTTTTTTGTAAGGTTGACTACTACCACAGCAGGTTGGGAATACAGACAGCTGCCATGTAATTGTTACAAACAGTTCTGCTTCCACCCATAAGCCGATAAAAAAATTTCTGATGTTTGAGATGAAGCTTAGATTTCCAAGAAGTACCTGGAGCTCCCTCTATTATTCTCAGCAATTTTGTCTATCATTGTTACAACTGCTCAAATGGAGGAGGATTCAAGTGCTAGAAACTTTAGTAATGCTTCTTCATATTCAGATTTGTACAATCTGAATAGTCAACATATGTATACCAAGAAACAATATCAAGAGAAGCATATAAAGTTTGGGCTGGGTTTGTATCGTCTTGTGTACAGCTTCTTTATTAGTACAGTATTCATAATATTTGTTTGTACAGATGCAAACTGGATTTAAAATTACTAATCCTAGGGGAATTTATAAAGTTTCTTTTGAAATTAGTGACCAGAGCACCTAATTTGAATTTTCTTTCTGCTTTAAAATAAGTAAATTTAGTAAAGTATTACACATAAACATTAATAGACTTCTTGTTTTCCACACAAAAAGTTGAGGACTTGTGTTACCAGGTTAATTAGTTCCAAGTTTTTAATATTGATTTACACTAACGTGTAGAGGCTATATTTGAATACAACTATTTATTTGTTGCTGGTGATGTAGTGAGATTTGAGAAGCTTCCCTTCTGTTTGGTCAGTGTTCTTAGAAATCAACATATTGAACAATTTTATTAGCACATTTCAGTGTGTTTTCAGGAAATATTAGGGTTTGTGTATTGAAGAGTCTTCTTTCAAGAGAGTACAATACTTTCATCTTTTGTTTTGTTTTTTTTTTTCCCCCACATATTATAAATTAATTCATACAATTTTTTGAAAATACTTGTCTTCAATATAGCCCCGTTTTGTTACAGTAAAACACCCAAACAGAATAATGAAGTAGTACAGTTGCAATATAGCAGGAAATTCTTTGTTGTCTTATTTCAGCTATATATATATCATTGAAGACCTTGGGATTTTCCCATGATACTTTTGGCTAGTCTTTATGTAATATTAATATATTTTTAATTCAGAAATCTTCTGCTTTGCTCAGAAATGCATTTTTCTATTTTCAGTAGCATCCAGTCTGCCCTGTCCCAGTCTGAAATTTAAAATTACCTTTGGCTTCATTGTTCCTTATCATTTGCCATTATTTCTTAGATTACTGTCATTTGTCAAACTACAAGTTTTTTTCTAGTTATCCTAATGAATACAGCTTCCACCCTCTAAACACTGACCAAGTTTTGTTTATCTATAATGACTCTCTGATCACTTCTCCCTACACTTTTCTAATTGTGTCTATTTATCCTGAAAGCCTCACTATGAGCTATATTTTAGCTATATTCATAAAACATAGGATTTGAATGGCAAATGTCTCTGAAAGCCAGATTTTTAGGGAAGTCATGAATATAAATGCTTCCTAAACCTAATAGCTTCTTCTGAATCAGTAACATATTGGTGTAGATGCATTATCCATCTGATGCTTTCTATTCCCTGGATGCTGCAGTGGATAATTTTGCCTTCTTTATTGCTGTTTTAGACTTCATAGTGAAAAAAAAACCCTGAAAATATTACCAGAAAATCTGAGCTAAGTACAGAACAGATATAGCTTTCTTTCCTCTAAAACACCTAATAAAAATGCTTCTTATAGGCTCATATACAAGTTTCCTTGCTATGTGGATCCTATCACAGCACCAGTTGTTACTTCTCTAAATTTCGTTAGTTTGTATTTGCATTGGTAGGAGGTTAAAGTTCTGTTAATCTTTGTTCAGAGACTATAATTTAGTAAACTCTGAAGAGTATAACTTAGGAGAAAGGAAGCACAGGAAAAAGAAGAGAGCATGCAAACACAGCTGTCTGAAGCACCCTGTTCCATAAGTTTTTTTGTGTCTTATTAATCTGAAATATCTTATTTTTTTTTTTCCCCAAGTTTAATGGGTCCAGATTAGAAGGGCAAGATGAGGAGAGAAAAGATAAATGTGAATACTGCAGAAGACAGAAAGTTCAAGAAAAAAATAGAGAAGGGGCTCACAGGGAACAAGCAGAGCTAATACTTTATAGGAACAGTGAAAAAGTTGCTTTTCTTCAAGTATGTGGAATATAAGATCTGAATTCCAAGTAAATGTGATCTCAAAAAGAGTCTGCTTATGCTCAGGTTTACATGTAAATTGGAAGAGTATAGATAAATTAAATTCAGAATTTCATACATGCCTCCTACATTACTGCTGCTGTTAAATACACAATATGCTTGGCAATCTTTTAATAAAGTGATGCAGTCTTTTAACTGAGCAGTTGTTTCAAGGCACGCTTGTTTGCCATTTTTTCCTTTTCTGTTTTACATCAGCTCCTGTTTTATACTTATCTTCAATGCCAAGGTACTGAAACAGGTCTCAGAAAACAGGTTTTTAGGCGTTCAGAAAAATGCATTTGACTTTGAAAGGATTTTAACCTTTTCAAAAAGGTGATGCAAACAGGAATTTGCAGAATATGGGATACAAGTCAAAACTTTGTATTTTTTCTTACTGTTTTATAGGACTCCCAAATTAATGACTTCCACAAAGTAAATTTTTAGAAGAATTACAACATTTTATAT
>NW_008621248.1:15008-35387 GCF_000691845.1 Merops nubicus | reverse complement strand
AGTCTTAGCCCATGGGATTGCTGCAAGCAAATTTTATTTTGCTTTGCTACCTACCCACCCCGAAAAAAGAAAAGGCAGAGATGCAACTGAAGTGCAGATAATGGTGCTTACTGTGATTGATCTGGTATTACAGCCTTTATGTTCTCATTTGCAGGAGCATGTTGGCGTTTTCTTTGTAGCTGAACCATGAACTTCTTAGGACATGGAAAATCTTACTGTGTTTGACTGTCCACTGCAGCTATTATATCTAATACTTTGTAATATGAATGGTAAACCATAGTACACTCAATTAGTTTCCTCTGACTTGGCAAACTGCCAGCACAGGGAGGAGGAATGTGTAGATTTCCCAGTCTTCTCAGGCAAGAGAAGAGAAAGAAGTATGATACAGTTCTTTACCAAATCTACTTCAGGACATTCTTCTCAGTTTTTATTATACTACTAATTTCTTTTGTCCAATATGATAACATGTATTTTTAACTTAATTTGCATCTTTCTCCACAAAGAATTTGTAGAAATGTTTATAGAGTATAGGAAATGAGACCACTTTCTCTAGAAGGAAGCACAAATTAATTATTTTTTGGTAATGACATAGATAAGCTGTAGTCTCCATTAAAGTCTCCATTAAAAATTGTTGGATTCTACTGCAAATTTTCAGCTTCTGTATGCATGTCACATTTGTTGCTTTAACCTATTTAAAATTACTTTGGAGGAATGACTGTATGATCTCTAGAGAGATGAAATGAGTGAAATTAATGAAAACTTCAGTCCTCAAAAGTTAGTCAGGGCTTTTATTAGAAACATGGAACTGAAACAACTTGAGCATGGAGAGTGCCTTTGCTTCCTGGTATGAGATACCGTGCTTATTTTAAGTTTTAACACTTCTGGAGAACAGGTAAGATAATCTGAAACTATCTAAAACTCCAAAGTGGTTTTACTAAAATTTTTCCTTCTTTATAGTTTTCCACCCATTAAGAGTTCAAGTTTCCCACCACATGTTATGCAAAAATTATTTATTACTTTTCCAAGGTCATGACATCTATCTTGCCTACAGGCCTAGGTGATTTCCTGCCATTATTCAGAGAAGGTAGATTTCTGCTTCTATATGATTTCAATATGAGTATTCACCAGTAGCACAGCTATGTCAAAAGTGAGAATTTAACACCTAGTTAAAAGAATTTTGTATTTTCTGTGCTTGGAACAGATGGTACCTTTACTCATTTTGTGAGCATAAATTGCTACTAAGCTCAAAACAATTTATTCACTCTCCAGGACTGCAGCCAATAGCTTACTATCTAGCTACACGAGTTTTCACATCCATCAGCTCAAACAGTGATCTGAAAGCAAAACCCAGTGCTTGGAACATTATGTTCCTTTTGTGACACTCCTGGGAGGACTTTAGGCCTCTGAACCAATGGATGAATACACACTTCTTTCATTTGTGAAATAATACTATGGAGGATCATCCTGTAGAAGAACTCCAAGCAGGATTCAAGACCCGTTATAAATAAATTAAAATGAAGCTACGCTTGTGGAAACAGAAATTGCTTAAGGCCACTTCCTATATATACTGGCATTCCAAATAATGTATTGTAATTTTAGCACTCCTGTAAAGCTAAGGAGGCATGTGAAGGAAATTACAGTGTACTTTGTTTTTTCCTGTTCTTGGGTACATTTTGTGCTCAGCTGTTTGGGAAAATTTCAGCTGAGGTGTGAAAATACAATCAAAAAATGAGAAAATGCTGTTGAAGAATGCCTATAGAAAAACACCTTTAAAATCTTACAGGTACAGGATTTGATAAGTGTACAGTAATAGAGGTGCCTTGAGGCAAATACATAGACAACAGACTCATGAAAAATCAAAGGCTACCAGTTCTACAAACCCTGTGAAAAAAGCATTTTGATATCCTGTTGCACCCTTGTCTACACCAGCCTATCCTAATGCACAAATTTTCCTTCTCCAAGGTGTCCCCTGTCTGCCCTTCCCTTTAGTTTCTTAGACCCTTCTGTAGGTTTGAGTATGCTTGTCAAGTCTGAGAGCAAGTGTCCAGCCGGGTCACTCCCTGCACTGTGAGGGTCTCACTATTAGCTTGCACACTGATCATTAGCCTGAGCTGCTCGTTTCTTACTCATCAGAATCTGTTGCAGCAGATCTGGTCTGACATCTCTGTGAATGTTGAATGGTTGGTTGATGGTCTTATGTCCTTTTGACTGTTATGGGTTAAATGAGAGAACAAGCTTTCTGTGTGTGTGTGACCATCTATGAATCCTTACCCCCCTTAAAAATGGACAAATGCCAGTTTTTTGGATATGCATGTATTACATGAGGTCCAAAAGCCCATTGAGTCGTATCATCCTAGGAATTGTAAAAATGTAGTTGGAATAGCTCTTAATACAGAAATATTCTTACAAATGGATACTTCAAATTTCACAAAGATTTCTCACTTTGTAATTGGCAAGAGCTACTAAGCAGATCATATATGATCCAAGATTTCCACTGATTCAAAATCACTAATTTGGTTAAATTTTTCCAATTCAGAAGAAAGAGATGTTTGAAAATGACATTGTTTTTTTACTGTTAGGCACTTTTTCTGTTCGCGTTGCATTTCATTTCCATACTTTCAAACAAACTCAAGAAAGATTGCAGCAATGTTAATAAATAATAACAGTCTGCAAAGATGTTTTAGTGGCCATTTTCTATGGATAATAGATGAGTACCGGTGTCTTTTGAGGTGTTTTGGACTTACTTTTCAGATAAGTATGTTAACTAGGAAGCTGTGGGTACATAGAATCTGCTTTAAAAAGTAAAATAAAGCAGGCCCAAACTAGGCAGTAGAAACCAAAGTTCCCGACAGCTTCTGTAAGGAAAGACCTTATCGACCCAGTTTTTCCAGACACAAATTGAGAATATTTTTCTCCTTAATATACTCTGATGATTTACAAACTGGTGTAACTCAACATAATGATCAATTTGAGTTGTTTTTCTCACAGAGGAGAAACTTGTTAAAGATAATTCAGAGTGAGTGGTATGACCAGAACTGGCTTGGCATACAGAAGGCAGCCACTGGGATGGCTTTGCTTTCTGCTTGGGCAGATTTGCCTAAAGCTTTCTGAAGCCTGACGTCAAGTGTAAGCTCTTCCTGAGTATGGATTGCAAAATCTGGCACTTCAAAAAACAGTTGCCATTATTATAGATAGAAACAGGAATTTTTATAGCAATTGATAATTTCAGGACTGTGCACTTGAAAGGTGAACAATCTCTTCACAACTCTGTCATTCTGGTAAACTTTTCTGTCTTAGGAAACTTTAACATTTAACAAATGTTTCCTTTCACAGAGTAGCAGGCACTAAAGCTGCTTGACACAGCTGTGATCCTAACACTCTGAGATGAACATGGCTGTGAAGGAGACCTTCATATTTTGTTTAGTGGAAAGAAAATAGTTCCTTACACTGGGGTAGATTAGCAGGTATCCTGCTGAGAATGAAAATATGCAACAGTAAGCAATAGGTGGGGAATTCTGTTACATTATTGTTATGACTACTTGGTTAGCACAATGGAAGTAGGACATGCTGGAAGAGCCTGTAATATAAAATAATAATTTTGCTGTCGCTAAACTCTCTGAGTTGAGAATACTTTACTGGAATTCTAATTTGATGGAGGTCAATCCAAGTTATGTTCATCCTGCTTTTCTAACATTTCTGGTTATATAAACTGTAACTTCCTGCCAATTAATCTGCAAACATAAGATGTATGAACTTGTAAGTGGCCCTTAACTGTATCGGTGTGTAGGTTACACATACCTGAACAGACAGGACTAGTCTGTGCAGAATGCCCTAAATGCCTATGATTAGGGTCTGATAACAAAATATAAACACAGATGCTAGTGGTTGACCCCTAGTGCCTGATTCAGAGCCAAGAGCACAGTCCGTTCTAGCTGGCCTCTCAGAGTCAGTATGATTTGTGCACTGTGGCATTTTAGTACAGTTTTCTATCACTTTAATAATGCCTGCAGGACTTGTACAGCAGTGCTGTGTACCAGAACAGTCACTGAGACTATGTAGCTAGAATTTTAACAGCTTGGGCCTGTCGGTGTCAAACAACACTGACACCCAAGAGTGAGATCAGAAATAGGGCATGGATGTTTATTTTTCATCTTGGAAACACACAGCATGTCATGGCTTTACTCTGCTGAACAGCTAACAGGCAGATTTTCTAAAGGTACTGCAGTACATAAATGGTAATTTAGTACAGTTTGTAGCGATCTTAACTTTCAGGGTTGAATTTGTGAGTTTTGCTAGCACAAGTCTAAGGATAAGAACAGGGGATACTTTGGTATAGTCTTAGATCACCTGACATGCTAAAATTAATCTTCTAGGCTTCTTATCAGTTTCAACAGCATATTCTTTAATGGCGACAGTCTTGTTTCAGCAACATGGATGGCTTTTCTCATCTTTATTTGTCACTATTCTTTGTCTAGCCACTGGTGCTTTTTAAGCCTTCTTTCTGCATTGCCAGTCTCTACTGCCTCTCATTTTCCTTTTTCTCTCATTTAGCAAGTGCCGTGTTTTGAGGACATCCCCTGCCACATATATGTGCATAACTGCTAGTACTCTAAAAGAAGTCTTTGAAGTGTAGCAGCTTTCTTACAAGATGTCAGATACTGCAAGAGTGGCATTCATTCTTTTTCACTAATTTCTTTAAAATAGACAAGTAATAGAAAATTATGGGAAGATTACATTTCTGAAATACATCAACATAGCACTTTTCAGATATTGTAAGACTCTTAGAGGCTTGCAGTTCAGAAGCTGTCATGTTTTCTGAAGCAGATTTCCCTTCACCAGACAAATCAATAGATTAAAGTGTAGTCTACTGACTATTTCTTGAGACATAGGAGCAAAAAAACTGAACTTGTTTCAAAGTATCTACTTCTCTTTCATTTATTAGTTGTAGTGACTGAAAAATTTCAGGGGGTTTTTGTTTTTGTTTTTGTTCTTTTACAGAAAGAAGTTAATGATTCACCTTAGTGGGTTTAATATTAACATTTGACTGTTAACTGAAATTTACAGATGTGTAAAACTATATTGTACATAGCTGTAACTATTCTGAATTATTAAGGTCCTATTTAGACAGATGCAGAGACATCTGAGGACATTCTCATCTCATTTTCTGCCTGCAGTGCATCTCCTAAAGCATGTCCTGTTGCTTTGATCTAAAGTATAATGGCCGTATAATGGAAGTAGTTAGAGATATTGTTTTGTTAATCAGTTGATGGAAAAGAGGAAGGGTATTCTGTTTAATAAATGCTGCTCTATGAAATATGCAGAGATTAAATTTTGCCTATACTAATTGGCTTGATTTGTGAACTCAACGTTTTTCCCTAGTTGCAAAAAGTAATGGTTTCTAAGCTGCAGTGACTGTCTGGGAGTATCAAACTGATGTGAATTGCACTATCTTTGCAGTGAAATGTTATAGTGACAAAAATTTATTTGTGTTTGCACAGTGTTATCTATAACCAAAGCTAAAGCAGCAGAAGTACTTTGGTCTGTCTGCAGCTGGGAGATTCTTCCTGTGTTTGGTGTAAGATCAGCATTCAAACTTAATTGTGCAGAAACTTACTGAAGTAACAATTGGAGTAAGTATCTTCATCTCTGGAATCCTACGTAGGTGCTCTGATATTGGAGTTGCTTGTAACTCTAGGATAAATGTATAGTCTGGCTTCCTACTGCTTAACTGTCCTGCCTCTGTAAAAAGAGTTTATTGGTGGCACTTCTGCCTTGGTTTCTCTGCTACAGTTTTCCAGTTAGAGGTAGTGTAAAAATTAATGTGCCTATCAAATAGATAGTAAGAACTTTATCAAGGTCCACCTTCCTGCACTATTTCATACACATTTGTATAAAGTTTCTTGCCTTTTTTTCAAAAACCGGAGCCCTACCTCTGTATATCTGAAAGTTATTAATGGATAGGAGACAAGACTTGTTCAAGACTATAAAGGAAGGGTAGAGGTGGAAACTTGAGCCACTTTCAACTTGATGTCTAGGATAGAGCCCTTAGTCACTAAAATATTCTTACTCTTTAAAATAACGTAAGAAGGTACACAGACTCTCATAGTCAGTGGCTGTACAGTACAAATGGGATATATCCACTTTTCTTGAACTGTTATCGATACTATTCTCTGTTTTCCCAGTTGCCATTTCTCATTGCTGTTGTGTCCTCTCCCAGCATCAGCAGAAGAATTGAATTTGCAACCTCCCAGTAAAAGTCATGGCATTTATCTATTGTCCCCTCTTCCGCTGACCGCTCACCCGACTAAGAAGGATATTATCATCAACAGGCAAACCAGCAACCAAAGTCCTCCCTCCACTATTAAATCGTAGACCAACGACCCAACTTGTCAGACCACTGGAGGAAGGAATAAGTCAATACATTCACTCACAGCATAGAATGTTCAGAAGGGAGCAAGCTGACTCTGGAACCAAGCTGTGGTAGATGGAAGGACCCAGGTCTGATCACCTTGTCCCACTGTCCTGGGAGCTCACTTGCTATGAAGAGCTGGAGAGCCCTTTCAATAGCCAGAACCCCACACACCACATGTACTGTGTAGACAGGTCAACCAACTGCACCACCAGCAGAGTCTGTACTTACAGTGGTGGGTTCTTGCCCCACCTCCAAGTTTATGTGGAAGGCGGGAGCACCTGGTGGTGATCTCCTCATCAGTTCCCACCCAAGGCTGGCCAGACCCTGGGTGAAAACCAATCAGGAGGGTCCTGGTTGTGGGCATCATCCATATGCCAGCTCTTATTCAAGGCTGGGGGTTTAACCCCAGCACTTCATCCCCTTACTGAAAAAGTGGCTTTTAATGGAATTTTTAATTAGGCTTAACTATGAGATTTGCAAAGAGTTGAAAGATGTTACAGTCTCTAATAGTTATTGTTTTCCTGGTAACAGAGAAGTGTCTTAAGAGTCCATTTTGCAGTGATGGAGCTATCTCCTCTTGTATGGAGATTCTAGGACAGGAAAGGGTTGCTGCTGACAGCAATCAAATAGCTTCTTTTGAGGACTTTGTTCCAAATTCAGTTCTTGATTCCCACACTTCTGTTGGCACAGTTGTCTGTTGAAATGTAATAACATTTGATTTTTTTTGTTTGTTTTTATTCAGGAGCATTTATTTTGCACTTTTAAAACGTCTCTAGCTACACTCTTTTGGTTTTGTATATGTATTATAATTTATTAAGTTATGGTCTACTGTTAAAAACCATATCATATTTAAAGTAGGATGTTAATGTGCTGTGTATAGAAGCATGTTCCCTAGTTGGTTTTGTAGGAAGGGTTATTTTAGAATGTTACCAGTGAGGGTTACTATTAATGCAAGCAGTGAACTAATCTGCACTTCACACAGCAGAATCCTTTATCAGGCACAACACAGGCTTGCAAAGAGATAAGAGGAGCAGCAGGTCTCCAAGCAGGGAAAAAAAGGTTACAGATGGCAAAAACTGAAAGAAGGTTTTCAAAGGTAGAAATGGCAGCTGACACATTAACTTCACTTATGAATCTAAAGTATACACCTTCTCTAAATCTCAGACACGCCTGCTGTTTATACTACACGTAACAAAACCCCAGCAGTAAAATTGCAGAGTTCTTTCAGCGACACTGACGAAGGGTGTTTATGAGGGTCCTGTGGTGCAACTGTGCCGAGCTGCCGCTTTCACAGGTTTACGCCATTTAAAAAGGTTTGTCCCAGTCTGTGACTCTCCATATTTCTTCCCTAAAAGGTTCATCTGGAAATCAAAAATAAATCAAACATAGCAGCAGTATCTCTTTCCATGAGCCCCCTCTCCTTCTCCTGTGTGGTTCAGGTGCAGCAGGACAGGCAGTAACACAACTTGGCTGTTCCCGGATGGCACTGCCCAGGACAATGCTGAGCTGGCATTCAGCTAGCTTCCCAGCTGCCTTGAACCCGGCTACCACCGGCTCAGGTTTCAAAGCCATTTTCAGTCCCTCCTGATTTCTTTGCAGAATAATGTATTGCATATCCTAAAAGTGTTTCTAGACTATCATTATGTTTCCACCGCAACAGCAACGATGGAGATGGAACATTTCAAATCCCATGACCAATCAGTGTTTTAGCTACATTCCAGTCAGTGCCTACCAACCAATGCTACTACTTATCATTTCTGCCTTCTTACCATGTTTACCCATTGAACTTAAATTACAACAGTTCTGTTTCTGCCTAAAACAAGCAACAAAGTTTGCTCACAGATAACCACAAGTGCTAAATATTCTGTTGGTAATGATTACCCTGGGGAGAAGTACAGGCAATACCATACCACACTTCACAAGGTAAGGACTTCTTTGAATGTGTCCTGAGGTGCATCCTAAATCTCAGTGCTCAGCTTGAAATGGTGTGATACTCTCTGCTATTAAGCCAGCTGATGAGCCGTGACTCTTTAGCATGCTTGTGGGAGCATGCTAAAAATAAAATGCCTTTCATGTCTTCTGTTCCACGACTAAAGGCTATGGCCAACAACAGCAGGAGTTCTTCCTACAAACAGTATGTGTACTTATCACAGAATTTACGTGCTGTACTTCAGAGATGCAACTCAGCAGCACAAAACCCAGACCTTTGGTTTTTGCTTATCATTTAAAGAAGAAAATAAAGAAACATGCATTATTTCTGTTACTATTATGCAGAGAGGGTAAGGAGAATACCAGCAGGCCTTATTTTAGTGAAGAATAGGATTGTTAGGGACGGAAGAGAAAATGAAATCAGAGTTCTCCCATATAAAAGCGTTATTAGTTTTGGACAGAATTCCCGGTCCCTTTCCTTTTGGTTGGTTTGAGGTTTTCTTTTTCTTCCCTCCCACCCCCACCCTCCTTCTCCTGCTGCTGTAGCAATACAACATATGCACAGGAACTACTTCAGAGGACAAAAATACCAACCTGAAATAGCAATCAAATAAAAGTTTTATAGACTAAAGAAACACTGGCAGAATAATTTATGTTAATGGTCATATCCAGCTTTCACCATCTGCTCTGCCCCGAATTATGAATGCCAAAAGAACATATTTCATAGTTAAATCAGTGAGAAAACATTATTCATGCACTTATATGTTACTTCTACACTAGCACTTCTGCAGTGTTCTCATACTGCCCACACAATTCAGAGTAAGCTGTTCACATCTGAAATTAAACTCCTTGGTAAACAGTATTTTTCAGTAACTGTTGCAGTGGGAGAATATTTAATGTAAAATGTATTTTTCAAGAAAAATAAGTGGGAGATGAAAGCCTTTTGTTTTGTTAATAGCTTCTTGGAGGTATATATTTCTGTTCCATATTAATACAAAAAAAATGTATCTTATATACATTTCTCTAATTTTTCATATGGTTGTCAATTAAAATTAAGCACAATTACTGGGGTGCTCGATGTTTTTAAAAAATTATGCTTTGAAGAATCTTTTGTCACAGGGTTGAACAAAATTTATGAAATAATTTCACAGCTTCTTAAATAAAATTTATTTTCTGTTCATTCACAGAAATTTCTGCCAGATATTTTTGCTTCTGTCTCTAATCCTGTATTGAATGTATTGTGTATTTATATAAAATTTCATTACTTCAAGGAAAATGTAAAAATAGAGACAAGAAAATTAAAAAGTATTAAAAACCAATTTGCATGAAGTACTGTGTAAGTACTTGGCTAAATGGAAGTGATCAGATAGGGCCCTCTAACTTGCAATGGAGGTAAAGTTGGTGATGGATTAAGCTATAGACCTTTTAATTGGTTCTCAGGATATATATATGACTTTGGAGAAGGACAAAAGAAATAGAGAATCCCAGTTGTGTCATGACTTGCTAAAGATTGAGCCGACTTTGGACAAGTATGTTTTTCACTGCTTGGTTGTATTTTGTTTCACTTGTGGGTGTAGATGTTGTGGGGGTGATGGTGCCTACCACGGGAGCTGCTTTAAGTGGTGTTACAATGTACCATCTCCTGCACCACTTCATAGCAGAGATACACTTTATCCTGGCAAGGTGAAGGGGACAGCTGTTTGAGACAAACGGAGCAGTTCATTATGCTCACATGATCAAGTCGAAGACCACCTGAAACAATAACTCTGCAAGTGAAGTTTATTAGTGATGTTGTGAACTGGTGCCAAAGGTCACAAGCGATCATGTGAGAGAAACAGAATTTTGAAGGGGACTGATACAAGCATAGAATTTCATCCTGTAGATATATTGAGTGTGCTGTACAAGAGAGAGCCCTGAGCTGTTATCCCCATGCGAGATGTCTCTGCACCTTGGTCAGCTGCAAGGCTGTGCTAGCTGGAAAGGTGGTCAGCACACAAGATAAAGCTTTACATTATGTTAAACGGTGTGATATTACACACCACGTAGGATTTGCTACTGTGGATCGTGCCATCGTCTAGAAAACTCTTCCCTTTTAGTCTTGACACCTCAAGCCTTGTTTTGGTTTAGTCATTTAGTCCTTCCTATTTGCTGGACCTTGAAAATGGTAGGCGTGGTAGTTGTGTCATAAGCTTGTTCTATGTGCTCTTCAGAGACTATATGCCACTTTTTTTCCTCCCCTTCCATCCTCACTAATTGAAACAGCTAACCAGTACATGTAAGTCTGAAGCCGTTATGTATTTTTTCATATGGGTGTGAGCAGAAGCAGCTGGTCACAGAGACTGGATTGCTTGCCATCAGTTTTCTCTTCTTTGTATTCATGTTGGACTGAGAATAGAGAGTTTAAGGATGAAGTGAAAGTTAAGAAATTTAGAAGCAGTAAAAATTACTTGTCTATTCTGACTGTCCCTGGGTAAAAACTTCTCATTCTTGTACGGCACCATTTAAAATGTCCTGGTTTCACAAGAAAAACAGTTATATTTTCTCCTTTGACTCAGTAGATATTGATTACATTAACTTCTATGCATCTGACTTTTAAAAGAAAAAAGTGAGATTGGTAGACCACATTTGGATAAAAAATTTAAAGGTTAGATTTTGTGCATGGTCTGAGTTTGGATATAGAGACTATATGTGCGTTCATATGTGCAGGTATGTGTGGAAATATGTTCTTGTGTCATTGAGATAAAATATGAAAATTTAGAAAAAGTAATAAAATTCCTTTTCTCAAGTATCTGGAGTATTTATACTGGCAATTATGAAACTGCTTAAATGAGACCTGTAATAGCAAAGCTTGGGGAAAATAAATGTTTAAGTACACCCAAATCCAGTATAACTGATGAAGGAAATTCCCTTCTAAGATGGGACAATACTTGGAGTGTCTTTAATTTCCCACTTTTCATTGTCTTCAGTGATTGGGAGCTCCTTAATTCTCTTGCAAACACTGCATTGTTCTTTTGTGTTCAGACTCTTAATTACAACAGTCACTAGAAAAAAAGTATGCTGTCAGTGTGCTGTGTTAGCAGGTCAATTTGTTAGTCACATAATATTAAACTGACTGTTGTTCAAACATAACCTAATTTACCCCATGTGCATTTGTTCCCTGTCTCAGTTCTTAATGTTGTATGTGTCTGATGCAGATTGCTAGCAAAGATGAAAATTAATTGTTATCAAGAGAAGGGGACAGTTTACGCTTTCTTTATCTTGAAATTACTCGTAAGGACAGATTTTTTTTTCCCTGGTGTGCTTTTATGCTGATTTTCCAAAGTCAATGATACTACCTTCTGTCATGCCACCTAAAGACAAGACTGAAATTTTCAGGCAGGTGATCTAGAGATGATACGTGCTTGCAGCTCTTTAGGGTATTCAAGCAAGCCCGTTACTAACAGGGTGTCTACTGTCATTTTAAGCCTGCATTGCTTGTGTTTGACACACGTACAGCATTGACTACTGCAGCATGTTGTCAGCTTTGCCATGTCAGCATGAAAAAATTCTTTTGATGTAGAAAAAGTAGAATCAGAAGACATTCAGCATACACTTCACACCATTTGTGACTGTAACATTTAAAGCAATACCATGGTAGCCTATAAACGCAGGAAATATTCTTCCCTTTTCTTCTCCAAAGAGACTCAGAACTATACAACATTTATAGATAACTGCAATAACTAGGTTAAAGGAGCAGCCTTAGAATGCTGTTGAGGTTTTTTTTTGTTTGTTTGTTTGTTTGTTTTTAATACAAAGATTCTCATTTAACAAGTTCTTGATTTTTGGTCAGCATGCATCTTTCTGTAGTTTGTATTAACTGGTCTCATAGCTGCAAGTTCATGGGCTAAAGAAAAACAGACATTTTCTCCCACCTCCTACAACAGGAACATGCTTCTCCATTTCTCTCCTTCTTGCAGATGTTGTTTTCAAGCAGCCCTTGCAAATGATGAAAATTTTAAAAATGGAAAAAAAAAAGTACTACTCCCAGAAACACTTGTGGCTGCCAGCCAACCTATGCAAGACCAAGGACCATGACTACACCATGACTACAGCTGGTTAAAAATGGTCAGGAGCAATGTCAGGAGCAAACTATTAGAGCACACATTGATGAGTAAAGTGCATCCTCTCCTTCTTATCAGTGTTGTCTCCTGGTTGGCATTACAGTAATAAGGCTCGATTAAACCCCTTCTAGCTATAAGGAACAACAAGCTTTTAAAGATATTATGCATGTGTTCTGCATGAGCTTGAAAATAATAAAATGACTTTGCTATGGATATGTATTAATGGATATGAATTAAAGGAAGTTAAGGTTTGTTTTGGTGTTTGAGGGTTTTTTTTGGGTTTTTTTTTTTTTTTGTTGTTGTTGGTTGGTTGGTTGGTTAGTTAAATTTTTTTAACTTAGCACTGAAGGAAGATTGTTTCCCTTCATTTCTTTGTACATAGCATTCAAATTAAAAGCATTTATATTTGCATCAGAAAAATAAATTAAGGACATCCTAAATATTAAAACTATGTTAGTGCGGAGGCATAATACATTATCCTCATAACTTAAGAAGCTGGAAATGCTTTTGAGAACGTATCAATATTGAGGGAGGGTTTTGAAGCAAAATAATCTTCATAAATGTATAGCTTGCAAAGTATAGATCCTCTTTGCAGTTGATGTATTTTAGACACTGTTTCAAAGTACTGGCTACTCCCATATGCAGGGAGTTTCATATTATTGTAACATTAATAACAGCATTTATTGTAAGACAAAAATGTATCAGTTAAGATCAGAATTGTTTACCTGACAGCAAACTCATTTAACTCTCTGTAACCCATCCTCGCCCTCCTTGTCAAGCAAAAAAGCCCCCAAACCCTAAGGTTTCCACTTTTTTTTGGTAAACGGGGAAAAAGAATCACTAGGAATTCCCTTCCACTTGCTATTGGAATGATTACAACTCAAAGACATGTTAGGCTATTTGATAGCTAGGCCTTGGTGTCTATGAAGTTTAATTTGTTCCCCAAGACCAACTCATACTTGCTCCCTGAAATAGGTATAGTTTGGATCTTGATTCTCACTCTGTTCATTTATTGAAAATAATTGTTCCCTTTTATTGTGTTATTTAAAAACTGATCAAATGAAAGAGAAATACTGTGATTTCTGGGTTTGTACATGGCTGTTTCCTTCTGTGGCTGGAATATTAAACTGGAATTTCAGTTGAATTGTAAATAAATATTTCTGATTTTCTTTTTATTTTGAATCTCTTTTTTGAGTATTTTTTTTTAGATGCTTGTGTGAATTTCATTCAGCAGTACATGCTCTGTGAGTATCTCCATGTGCTTTATTTAGCTAGTGAAATTCTCATCTTTCTTAAGGAGAGTCTAGAGTAGTGCTTTTGACTGAGCAAGACTGACATTTTGAGCAAGATTACCACTGAAAGTAGGTAAAGAAAAATACAGGATTTTTGGATACATGTTTGGAAAACAGAGGGAAAGAATCTTGAGAGGTGAATAAAAAAGATTAACATCAGCATGAAGTAATCAAATTGATTGTTACTTCCCTCTGCCAGCTTTGTTTGGAACCTGCACCTGCTCCCTCCCCCCAGCTGTCTTAGCAACTTTATGAAAGGCCAAGTAGATATTGCATATGGTTTGGAAATAACCCAAAGCTGTAAAGATAAAATATATACACTGGAGAAATAATTTTTGCTACTCCCCTTTGGCTACAATGTTCTTACAGGGTAGTTGTTGTAATAGCCATAGATAATTTTTTTTTTTTTAAATTGAAATCTTCTAAATAACATGTTAAAAAAAAAAAAGACAGCTTTCTTGTGAAAGCAGAGTTGTAATGTTTCTTTCAGGCATTCCTATTTCTTATTAATAAACAGAACACATTTGAACACAACACTCTGAACACATTTACTGCTTTGCCACTTAACATAAATGAATTGGTAAACATTTTCTGAGTCTGGATCAAATTTTATCCATTTGTACAACATTCTATAAATTCATAGATGCACTATAGATGAATGGGTCTGATCCCTAAGCTAAGCATCCAGGCACAAGATAGTCAAGATGTGCAACAGCTACGATTTACTTTGAGTTGACAAATCTCATTATCTTTGTCTTACCAAAGGTTGCATCATTGGCTTAAGGCTGTTTTGAATAGCACGCACAGCTTAATTGTGAAAAGAAAAAAAAGAAGGTCCTTATTTTGGAGAATTGTACTTGGAGACAGAGACATAACTTTAACATTTTGGACAACTGCTGAAATTATAAGAAAAAGTAAAGAAAAGGAAGATTTTTGACAGAATAAGATGTGGAAATCTAAAATCTGGAATTTAAAAACCATCTAGGGCAGAGCACAGGTTACTAGCACACTACTCTTAAGCAAGGAAAGGATGGTATAGTATTCATAATCCCAGCACTCACAGCATTCAGTTAATTTGCAGTGAGACTCACTTGTACAGCATAATAACGAATTTGACAGTGACAGGAATGCAATGAAGGGTGGAAGGAATTTAAAAATATGCTAGTAAAAGTATAAAATAAAATGTGACACTGCTACATTTATATTTTATCTTTCCAGTATGGAAGAAGCATACTCCCATTTTCAAAGTCATTAATTCAGAGAAAAGAACATGGACATGAGAAGGGATTTTCACTGAGATTATTTAGATTCATGTGTCAGCTGTTGACGGGATAGAATTACAGTGCTTCTAAAAGGCTCTTTGTACAGTGGCCCAGAGACTGAAATACTTGAGACACCCACAACATAGATTTAGTACAAGGACTTGAAATGTTTGGGGTTTCTTTTTTTTTTTTTTTTTTTTTTTTGTTTGTTTGTTTGTTTTTTTTTTAAGACAGCAGTTCTTATCCATGGAGAGAATTGTTTTAAGGTGCAAGTTGGCTGTTATCTTGCCATACAGTAACTGTAGAATCTTCAGCTTTTCTCCAGAAACTCTTCAAAGGTTTTTAAGTACTCCTACACACTGATAAGACTAATGCAGGCATGAAATTGGTAGCTATGGTACTGCTATGAAACTCTTGAATTTGTTTTTAATAAAAAACTAACCCTGCTTATTTTTCTGGTTATATAGTTAGTCACAGTTAATGAAAAAACTTTTTACCTCTAATTATGGTAGTAGTTGCAGGACTTCTCCCTAAGGAGCGTTTTTTTTTTTTTCTTGGTTTAATATCTCTTAGGCATGTTAAAGAAACATTGCATATAAAAAGGATATGAAATCAGGCATCAGTATAAATTCCTGAATTTGCGTTAATAGAAATCACTATTAAGAACTAATATCTGCCTCCACATATGTCACCTTGACTTATCTGAAATGGTAGGACAATCTTAAAACTATTCAGTTGCAGAGTTTGACTTGGATGACATGCTGTCCCTGCCTCTAAGCCAGCACGCAAAAAACACTAAAAATAATAAATAATAACTTAAAAAAATCACGTAGCCATCTCCCAGAGTGGCCAAAACCAGAAGCTTAGGGAAGGTAAGAACAGAGTTATAGCTTGTGACACTTCCTCAGAACTGTTGTCCTGTTTCTATGAGTTTGGGACTCGTTTTGAATTATGTTTTGCATAGTACGTCATTAATTTGGATGAAGGACAGGCTTGCTGTCAAGTTCTTAATTTTAAAAGATAATTAAAATGAGTCTCAGAAATAAGTGAGACAACTTGTACAGAAGATAAAAATTTATTCTGTTTTACCTAAGAGACATTTCAAGATAGGTCTTGTTCACTCAATGCTTTATGTCCTGTAAGGTTAAGACTGGTCTACATTTTTAGATGTTTATCATGTATTCTGTAGATTATCGCTTGTAACTTAATAGAAATAAGATGTTTGTGGCTATGATGCTAACTGGGGAATTGGGAATGACAGGATGAGTTCACATACTTTGGGTACTTTAGCCTGGGTCATAGTGGTGGGTTAACCCTGACTGACTGAGCAAGTGATGCCCACCAAGCCACTCTGTCACCCTCCACGTTTCCTCTCCATCCTCCACTGAGGAAAAGGAGAAAGGAAAATAAGATAGAGACAAAACCCTTGTGAGTAAAAACAAGGGCAGTTTAATTAGAAAGCGAAGGCAAGCAATGCTGTGCATGGAAGCAAAGGGAAAAAAAACCCAAAGATCTATTCTCTAATTCCCATCAGCAGGTGATGTCTGGCCCCTTCCTGGGAAGCAGGGCTCCAAAACACGTAGTGGTTGCTCCAGAGGACCCAGGAGTAGCCCCCTCTTCCTCCTCCTTTGTATTAACTTTGTAGTTGAGCTTTATGGAACATCCCTATGGTCACTTTGGGTCAGCTGTTCTAGTTACATCCCCCCCAAGCTCCTGCCCCCCTATCCCACTGGGGGGATGACATGTTGTTATAAATTGGAGAGGATTTTACTGATGTGTAATTTATGCCTTTGAGACAGAGGGGGAAAATCTATCTAATCTTGCTTTTCAAATGATGTGGTTGTCCACTACAGAGCAGTGTGCCTGCAACACAACTAGCTGCAAGCTACAGATACTTTTTCAAAGGCTGGAAATCCCAAATCCAATTGCATAATTCACTGCTAACAAAACCTCTGATTAACTTCATTACCTACTATTATTATGAAATCTTTATTTTGCAAAATGTCTCATAATTTAACCTTACCATTTTCTAATTCTGGTTAACAAAACCAGACTGTTTTATCTTGAAATTAAATAATAGAATAAGACCAAAGGCTATTGTGTTATTTCAAGAATATGAAAAAGAAATTATAATATACCAGCATTGCAGGTATTTGTAGGAGTTTGAAAAAGACAATGTTCTGGTAACAGGAGAAAAATGCAACCTAATCCTCTTATGCTAATTGAATGAGGGGGATGTTAATGGCTTTCAGAAGTATTTTAGAGGTTTCATCACTAGGAATAATTTTGTGCGATTTCCAGACTACTCTTCTGTAGTTTCACTGCAAAAAGAAGCATATAGACTGATCGCCATACTTACTTGTTATGTCTTAGTAGATACTGCTTATGGGGAATGTGTCACTTGTTAATGCCTGTAAATCTCATTTCTGTTGAGATTTGACTCATTAAAATGATGCTCAATTGTTTTCTGTAACCTTTTAAATAAAATTTCATTTTTTTGCTATGATAAGTGAGTGCCTGTGAAACCATTCGCAGGGCTTCAAGGTCAATAGTGATAAAAAAAGTCTTTTTGAAGAGTTATTATACACTGAGAATCAAGAATGTGTAAAATTTGAGTGTAAGTGGTTGGCTGTGAACTGCTAACCTGATAGTTAAACCCTGAGTTATTTGAAAGTTAAGCATCTCCATTTTCTTTTACAAATGAGGCTTTTCCAATGACCTATCTCCACAGCTACTGTAAATTGACAGTGTCAATATTCTAACTACATTCCCCTCCAGCCATCCAACCATTCACTGAATGGATGCTCTTGGAGCAAGGTTCTTGAAAAAGTTGATGGACAATAAAAGCAGAAAAGTTAAAGACATATTCTAATATTACAGAATTATGACTTTAATAACAAAAAAGTTGCCTCTCTAAATGAAACTGAGGCAGGATGACAGCAGTAGTTGTTCAGTGAAACCACAACATTTTCTCAAAGAAGAAATTGAGTGGAACACAGTTGTCTTGGTAAGAGTGCTGCATTTTATTAATATGTAGTTGACATGCACAGCGCCTGATGGTGCTTCCTTGTGTGCATGGAAGCATACATGCAACAGCTAGCAGCAATTAAAAATCATGTGTCTGTTGAAGATGTTAAGTGTTGCCACAATACTTTTATGATCTTTACATTTACTTTGAAAAGCTAATTCTTAAATAGCCATAGTTTTCCAAAAGCTATAAAGAAAAGACTTTTCAGATACACAAATCTCAGGAATATATGTGCTTGCTGTATTTCATGTGGAACTGGATGTGTCCAGATGGAACATTTTTACTATGTATATGTAAAGATGATGTTGAATTAACCAACACTACCTTATCAGTTACCTGATACTTTAACAGCTAGATGTATTCTGCTATAGAAAGGCTCGAAAGTACTTAAATGATAGTGTTCAAATGGCAAGATCACCATTCTTTAATAAAATAATACGGATACAAAAAATGACAGGAATTGTACTACTATTATGCTGAGATCTTACTAGAAGCATCATTAGATGTGGGGGCCAGTATTCTCACTGGCTGGTTGGGACAGTAATGTCTTGGCATTCCTCAAAATGAGAAAAATATCAATTTCTCTGATGAACTAACCCATCTTTCCAAATTATTTTAAGATTAGAATAGCCCCATAACTTTTCTAGAGAGACTTCTAGTCTTTTACCTAGTAGGAGCAGGAAATGATGAAGTTAAAAATATACTGCTTATACCTCTGTAGATATTATCTACATATATGCTAATGTATATAAGAGATACACCACAAATACACAAGTGAGTATAATATTAATGACCTCTTAGTGAAGCCTTATTTCCATCTGAAGAAATGGGAGTGTTAAACTGTGTGTCTGACACCTAGTTTCCAAAATTAAAGGTTACTAAGTTGTGATCAGCTAAATTATTCTTGCATGCATGTAAGCCTTTTTCACTAGTGCCCATGGAGTTTTTATATCTGTATGATAGCAATGGTTCACTAGTCACTGTATAGGTTTGATGGCTTTAAAAAAAGCTGTGGTGGATTTACCTTCTTTCCATGTTCTAGGAAAAATAAATTATCTCACCCCTGTACAACATTTCTTACTGCACAGGACACCTGCCAGTCATTATTCAATCTGTTTCAAAACACTGAATTGTAGACACAGAGGAAGAATTCCATATATTAACAAACACTTTCGGTGGAATCATTTGGGATTATTACTAAAGAGTTAAATCTACATTAGAGACCAAATGAGTAAGTTTTCCTTCAGTGGTTTTTCAGTGAACAGGCTTTTCAAACGTGTACCAGTATGTAGAGATAAGAGGGAAGTTCAGTTCTGCTGGCTGTTTTTATTAGGCATTTTAAGTTGACAGAAACCACTGTGTTAGACTTCAGAGTTTGAAGAACTTGCAATAGGTGTTTTTGCATGTGAGTTGCAGATTCTGTTAGTACAGATTTGTATGATTGGCCCTTCTGACCGTATAGGCCTGAGGTCTGTATGGCTGCCTCCAAGTTCAGTGTCTGCTTTGTCTTGTTTGAATTCCACCCACAGGACTTCCCATACCTGCATTAGCACTTGCTCACGTTATGCTTACGGCAATCTGTTATAATTTAGGGCTAAGTCAGTAGGGGAACTGACCTTGTTATTGAGATTGAAGTGCTTCCCAGAAAATTGCAAGGTAACATAAAAAGCATACAAATTAGCAGGAGATAGATTGTCAGACTTCTGAGTAGCCTCTGTAGTCAGCAGAAGAGTACCCTGCAAAGCATTTTACAGCTTTTTGTAATCCATTCTAGGACAATCTAAAAATTCTATCAGAGCTCTGGATGGATTGCAAGTTGTCTCATAGTATCCAGAATGTGTTTTAATTAAATTGGCATATGATCTTTATGCATGATAATATTACCATATACTTTACTGTTTCCTTATTCCTGTATTTCCTCCCCCTAGTCCTAAACATCCTATACTTTTCCCTTATTCTGAGAATTAGAAAATACTTACAATAATCATGAGAAGATACTAAAATTTATGATGAAATAAATTTTAAAAGTTGAAGCCTACGTATAGCTGGAGCATTCGTGTGCAGGTAAAACACAAGGGATACTTTTTCATTACTTAAAATTGATCTCTTGGAGCAGAATAGGCCATAAAATCTCATTGTCCTAATTTTGGAGACTTATCTTACTCTACTGAATAAAAAACATTCTGCTTCTATCTCTCCCACAGTTTAAGATATCTGTGATGATGTTAAACTTTTGGGGTGTGTGGTGGCACTACAGGCTTAGCATATCTCTGAGCTGTGGAATTAAACCCTAAAGAATGATTAAACCATGCCAACAGTAAATAATAATTATGTGATTTACACATTTTTTATTACT